>NC_083596.1:44118713-44223713 GCF_027579695.1 Neoarius graeffei
GATCTGAGATAAAATATGACGGTTTTTATCTACCTCTTCATTGTGCCTTCTTACAGCAATGCGGTGCCCATCGTCTAGCTGTGCCACTATGCTAATCCTTCCGAGCACAGCTAGCTTTACGCAGTTTTCCATGTGAACTCTTGATCTTTCATGCTTCTTGATGCGTTTGGAGAGGTGCTTTAAGTCAGTTTGTCCAGACTGTGTCCACGTCAAATCACATCTGTCACTTTTGAAAAGGATTCCGGGGAAACAAAAAAGTGCATTGGCTGTTCCACAGCCTGTCAACCATGACTTACGCTGGAACCAACTCCTGCAAAAAGTCCTGTTGTAGGCTTTAACTTTCTCCTTGGTTGGCTGGGTGATGTTTATTTCAGGCTTGTCGGGTCCCAGCTCCTTAACACGGATTTTTTCCACCATCGTCCTTCTCACGAAAGGGTAGTTCAACAAAGATCTCACCGAATTTGGTGGAAGCTGCCCCTCAACTGTTGTCGTCACCATCATCTCTCTGACTGACTGACCTGAGACCTCAAGTTTATCACATAGCAATCCAAAACTTTCCCACATTTTCTGTAGCAGGGGCGAAATTTCCAGGGCCCCAAAACTATTAAATTCTGCAATGCTGATTGGCCAAATTTTTATTATTTTTCCCTAGCAACCATACACGATTGGCTATTTCGCTGCACTTCTGGGGCACTTTGATGAGTGCCCAAGAAGAGAAATAATACGAGTCTGTCAGTGGAAATTCACTGTTGAATGAGTCAGTTGGTGGAAATGTTGTTTAAATAATTCAGATTGCATGTAGGCACACACTATTAAGTAAAACTGACATTGATAATAAAATTTGTAATATATACATTTTATATTTTTTCCCCGGCGGCATGGTGGTATAGTGGTTAGCGCTGTCGCCTCACAGCAAGAAGGTCCGGGTTCGAGCCCTGTGGCCGGCGAGGGCCTTTCTGTGTGGAGTTTGTATGTTGTGTCCGTGTGGGTTTCCTCCGGGTGCTCCGGTTTCCCCCACAGTCCAAAGACATGCAGGTTAGGTTAACTGGTGACTCTAAATTGACCGTAGGTGTGAGTGTGAATGGTTGTCTGTGTCTGTGTCAGCCCTGCGATGACCTGGCGACTTGTCCAGGGTGTACCCCGCCTTTTGCATGTAGTCAGCTGGGATAGGCTCCAGCTTGCCTGCGACCCTGTAGAACAGGATAAAGCGGCTAGAAATGATGAGATGAGAGATTTTTTCCCCTCAACATCTGGGAGGGCAGCGTCCGAGCGCCCCCTATGGGCCATCCGCCACTGCAATCTCGCCTTTCTTACTTTGTTTACAAGCCATCCTACGTGTGCTGTCCCTCTAATCTACTCATTTCAAATCTTGTCCAACTTTGTCACTCCCAATGAGAATCTCAACATCTTCAGCTCTGCTACCTCCAGTTCAGCCAGCCTCCTGTCTCCAAACCATACAATATTGCTGCTCTTGTACACTTTCCCTTTCACTCTTGCTGGCATCCTTCTGTCACAAATCACTCCCGACAGTCTCCTCCATCCATTCCAACCTGCTTGCACTCTCCTTCACTGCTCTTCCATACTCTCCATTACTTTGTACAGTTGACCCCAGATATTTGAACTCCACGTTTTTATTTTATATAATGTAACAAGAATAAAGAAGACATTGTGCTAATCTAACTTGTCCAGTTATTACTAAGCTATTACTAGTACATTCTTACCCCTTTTCGGCCAACAGGAAGTGGGTTCTTGATCCGGTTCTGTTTAGGATTCTTTGAACATTGGTGCCAGCTAGTGAACCGGCCCATGTTTTCATTGGTCTTGAGCGGAACCATTGTAATCAAGGATGCATCATGAACGTAGGGTGTTGCACAATCTACAACAGGAGTAAACAATCGTAGCAAGATGCCAATGCACATTGATTACCTGTAAGCTTTTGTTCTGTTATTACAGATATTTGTTTTCAGGCCATATTTTTTCTGAAGATGTATCCTTTTTTTTTTTTGGTCAATGTATCTTTATTGAGTTTTTAAGATGTACAAGGTAATCAACATGAAGGATTGAATAAAAAACAGATGAGAAAAAACAAATAGACAAAACAAAAACGCAAAGAAAAAAAAAGCCCACTGTATTTTACATAAAAAGAAAATTACTCAGAGTCCAGATTTATTGTCCACTGTTCCACGTGAATACACTGTATTTAAAGAAGAAAAAAAAGAATTAGGGGACTGCCATATTGCAGGAGACATGTCCATTGATACAAAATAATCCCAAAGTAATTTTACAGGATATAGAGAGTGCATAATTAAGTATACAAAATGTGTTACGCATTATCTAGGTGCATTGTCAGCTGCTCAACATAGGAAATGAAGGGCTGCCATATAACATGAAACTTGTCCGTTGACCCATTCATTGTGTATCTAATCTTTTCTACCTTAAGGAAAAACATGACATCACAAATCCATCTACCAAATGATAGAGACTTATCATTTTTCCAATTCAAAAGAATGAGGCGCCGTGCTAGAAGTGAGGAGTAGGCAATACAATTTAACAGAGGCTTTTGGAGAGACAGATCTTCTGAGGGTACACCAAAAAGTCCAATAAAAGGGCATGGGTCAATATTTACACCTGAAATATTTGAATATGCTTCAAATATAGAGGCCCAGAATGAAGTAAGACTGAGGCAGGACCAAAATGTGTGGAAGAGGGTAGCTGGTACTTGCTTGCATCTGTTACAAATAGGATTAACCTCTGGATAGATTTTGGATAACCTAACCTTAGACATGTGGAGTCTGTGCACAATCTTAAACTGAATTAAACTATGCCTGGCACAAATAGAAGTGGAGTGAATTCTTCCAAGTATGTCAGACCATTGTTCATCTGTAATATTAACACCCAAATCATTCTCCCAGTTTACCTTTACTATAATCAATGAACAGGCTTCCAAATCAAATATCTTAGCATACAGCCTTGATATGGTTCCTCTAAGTGCAGGCTGTACTTCTAATATTGCATCCAAAGATGATGACTGTGGTATTGAGGGGAATTGGGTAAAGTGACTCCGTACAAAATGTCTCACTTGCAGATATCTGAAAAAATTATTTGGTGACAAATGAAATGTTTCTCTAACTTGATCAAAAGACATAAATATGTCATTTTTATATAACGTTTTTATATTCAACACCCCATTTTGAAACCACTGATAGAATGTATAGTCCAAAAGTGAAGCTGGAAATAGATGGTTGGACGTAACTGGAGCATAAACTGACAGGGAAACAAGACCATAATGTTTACGAAACTGAGACCAAATCTTCAAAGAATGAAACAGAACTGGGTTCTGACAATCCTGGGGTGAATGTAAAGGAATTGATGAACATAACAGAGCAGAGAGTGAGACTGGACTACAAGAATTAGATTCAATGTGTAACCAGCCTGGAGTGTCCATTAGAGATGGGTCTAAAAACCAATATAAAAGACATCTGATATTGGCTGCCCAGTAGTATATTTGGAAGTTTGGTAGTGCCATCCCACCTGTCATTTTAGGCCTTTGTAGAAACAACTTTCTGATCCTTGGCCTTTTGTTATTCCAAATAAAAGAAGAAATAATACTATCAATTTTTGCAAAAAAGGTTTTTGTGAGAAAACATGGAATACATTGAAAGAGGAATAAAAACTTTGGGAGGATGTTCATCTTAATTATGCTGATACGCCCAGCTAAGGATAGAGGCAATGTAGACCAGCGGTTGAGGTCCTGTAGGGTACGCTCCAAAAGTGGGTTAAAATTGGCCTTAATAAGCTGAGAGAAAGACTTTGTAACATACACACCCAGATATTTTAAACGTTCGTTGGAAACTTTGAATGGTAATGAATGAAATGAGATTTTTCTAGCAGCTACGTTAATAGGGAGGAGCTCACTTTTGTCAATATTCAACTTATAACCAGAGAAGCTACCAAAAACACTTAAAGTGTTAAGAATATGTGGGATGGATGTTGTAGGGTCAGATACAAAAAGAAGGACATCATCAGCATACAGGGATATTTTGTGCTCCCTGTGTGCCCTTAAAATTCCCTTAATATCTGTCTGCTGCCTAATGGTAGCTGCAAGAGGTTCCATGACCAGTGCAAAAAGTAATGGGGACAGAGGGCAACCCTGTCTGGTCCCACGCTGTAGGGGAAAGTATGGTGAGTGTCATTAGTCCTAACTGAAGCCATAGGCGAGGTGTACAGCAACTTCACCCAAGAAATAAAAGTGTTCCCAAAACCAAAGTGCTGAAGGACATAAAATAAATATTCCCAACTCACATGATCAAAAGCCGCCACGGCATCCAGAGATAAAAGTACCTCTGGCACCTGGTTTGAGGATGGTGTATAAAGGATGTTAAATACACGTCTAATATTGAAAAATAATTGTCTATTTTTGATAAAACCAGTTTGATCGCAAGACACAAGTGAAGGCAGAACTGACTCAAGACGGAGAGCCAGCATCTTAGCGAGAATCTTAACATCAGCGTTTAGGAGGCTAATAGGACGATACGAGGAACAATTAAGAGGATCTTTGCCCTTTTTCAGAAGCAAAGATATTGACGCTTGGCGTAGAGTTGGAGGCAGGCACTGGCTATGAAAGCTGTCATCAAATACATCCTTCAGCAAAGGACTAAGCTTTGGTGAGAACTTTTTATAAAATTCTGTAGGAAAGCCATCTGGACCAGGGCATTTTCCACTCTGCATGCATGTGATGGCGTCATTAATTTCGTCTAAAGAAAAAGGGCGATCTAGTGACTTTCTGATGTTCTCATCCACAATAGGAAGATCTAAACCTTCAAAAAATGTCCTCATCACAATCGGGTCAGAAGGCTCCTGAGATGAGTATAATTTGCTATAAAATTCACTGCACTGTCTATTGATATCTGAAGGGTCTGAGACCAACCCTGTTTCAGATTCAATCTGATCAATTACATGAGTTGTAGATATCTGTCTTAGGCTGTAGGCAAGGGCTCTACCAGGTTTCTCTCCATGTTCATATGACCTATGCCTATTTTTCAAAAGGGCTCGTTCTGCCTGACCAGTTGAAAGCATGTCAAATTCAGCCTGATGCATTGTTCGCTTTTTTAACAGCTCTGGGGTTGGAGCAGTAGCGCATATTTTGTCCACAGCAGAAATGAGCTCTGAGAGTTCAGCCTGTCTGGCCAGTCGCGCTGTTCGTACTGAAGCATTATATGAAATATGTCCCCTCAGGTAAGCTTTCAGCGCCTCCCAAAGCAAGGAGGGAGAAGTTGTTTCATTTACATTGGTTTCCAGGAATATGTCAATGTGAGTATTAATATAAGTAACAAATTAATCATCTGACAAAAGTAGTGGGTTGAGTCTCCATCTAAATCTGCTAATTCTTTGGTTAGGGAAGATCAAAGAGAGTGTTACAGGGGCATGATCAGATATCATAATACTGTTATAATCGCATTTATAAATCAGTGGGAGTAAGGACTTGTGTATGAAAAAATAATCTATGCGGGAATATGTATGATGGACAGGAGAAAAAAAAGAATATTCCCTCCTTGTAGGGTAAAGGAATCTCCAGGGGTCAGACACGCCATAAGATTGCAGAAAATTCTCTAAACATTCAGCTGTTTTAGACTTACTAATTGGGCGGGTTGATGATCTATCTAATATAGGATTTATTACACAATTGCAGTCACCAGCTAAAATAAGTTGATGAGTATCCAGGTAAGGTATACGGGACAGAAAGTTGCTCATAAACCCAGAATCGTCCCAGTTTGGAGCGTAAACACAAGCCAATATGACAGGCCGATTATAAAGTTTACCTACAACAATAACAAAACGTCCATTTGGATCTGAGATGGTTTCAGTAGCTACAAACAAAACTGATTTGCTTATCAAAATTCCAGCCCCCCTGGCTTTGCTCGTAAAACAAGAGTGAAATACCTGTCCAACCCAGCCTCTCCTCAAACTAATATGGTCAGAACTGCGCATATGCGTCTCAGTTAAAAACGCTATATCGGTTTTCTGACTTTTAAGATGGGCTAGGACCTTAGTGCGTTTGATAGGGTGGTTGAGTCCCTTCACATTCCAATTAGTAAAGTTAACAGACTGACCTCTTCCCCTAAATGCTGTATGTGGATTAGCTATATTGAACAATATAGGTTATATGACAGAAACATATCAATCTGACAAGTGACATTTTCATATTGGCTCTGGCAAATAGACAAGGTGGAACCACAGGTGGGCACAAAAAAAAGAAATCAAATACACAATACATAAAAAGACTATAGAGAAACACACATTTACCCTCCACCCTCTAGCACTTTCCCAAACAAAGTGCTCAACCCCTTGGGCAGCAAACCCAAAACATCTCACATCTCTAGCTTGGGTCACTAACATAGTCAAACCTGACCCAAAACACAGCGGGCAAACCAGGAACTTAAACGCATAACTGGCAAATGCTTATGAATTATTATGCTAACAATCTGAAATAGTAGGCTGACATAGAAGGGCCAAAATATAGCCTGCTTTATCATCATCAACAGCAGATCATCAAATTACTGGCGTCACCAAACTGCGGCATATTGAATATTGAGGAAAAAAGTGGCTGATGAGTGGCTCTACCAAAAAAAAAAAAAAAAGATCTGACTGAATCTAATACAAGCGCGGAGAAATTAAAGCGAAAAAAGTGTTCAAAGTAGGACATGTAGGAAAGGAAAATCAGTCGGATTAACCCCAGGGGCTATTAGTGCTTGAAGTATAACCTACAAGGAAACAAATGACGGTCTCTGAGGTTCCTGGCATAAACCACAAAACAAAAATTAACAATATAATTGTCATTGTAGTATGAATATGTGGTCAACATTCATAAACTGAGAAGGACAAACAGCAGTCAAATATGCGGACTTGTAGTAGCCTCAGATACCTCAGTGTGTGGGAGAATGTTCCCCTTAATGTATGAGACGGCTTGCACAGGATCGGTGAAGGAATTTTCCTCCTCTCCCAACGTGATCC
Organism: Neoarius graeffei; assembly: GCF_027579695.1. Taxonomy (NCBI): domain Eukaryota; kingdom Metazoa; phylum Chordata; class Actinopteri; order Siluriformes; family Ariidae; genus Neoarius; species Neoarius graeffei. The sequence goes on from NC_083596.1 coordinate 44,125,725, forward strand.
GGAATGTAGCTGGGTAACGGAAACCGAACCTGACATCTCTGACATTCTTAAGAAGCTGCCTTGCCTCCGTAAAAGCAGCGCACCTCTTGATTACCTCTGGAGGGAAATCTGGAAAGATGTGCACGCGTTTCCCCTGGTAGGATAGCTGCCTCTTCTGACTGGAGATGTGAAGGATGCGATCCTTCACGTCTCCATGATGCACACGGATTATGAAGGGCCTTGGCTTCGCTTCGGGAGGGGGGTCTCTCTGCTAGTGATCGGTGGCAACGGTCCAAGCGTGGAATTTCCTCCAGACCCAGTATCTCCTTCAGCGCTGTTGCGCAGAACTGCAGCGCGTTGTTTCCCTCTTTTCCCTCCTCCATTCCCACCAACCGGATGTTTTGACGTCGGTTACGGCCTTCCAAGTCCAGACATTTTTCAGATAGCCGATGCACCTCGGCCTGCAGCTTTTCCACTGTAGCTTCCAGACGCATGGCTGTAGAGCTCCACTCTGTAGTAGATTGCTCAAGGTCGTCAATGCGCGTTGAGTTCTGAGTGTTAGCAGACTGTAAAGAGCTGCCAGTCGTTTGCAATTCTTGACGAACTGAGGCTATCTCTTGACGAAGGGCAGTGGTTTGAGTGTCAATTTTCGATCCCAACGATTCAATTGCTGCCATAATTTTCTCAACGAAATCTGGGGGAGATTGTGCGTCAACCTCGGAGTTAGCTTTTTTGCTAGTTGTAGCACCTTTCTGTCGGTTAGCCATTTTGCAAACAAAGGTGAGGAAAAGAGAAAAACAGTCCTTACTGCAATTTCAGCCCTTCAAAAGTCTCACAAAGCATTCTGACGCGCGATTTCACAATCACTGGCCACTTTGCGCATTCATTAATACAATTAAATAAAAGATGCCCGCTGAGCTCGAGAACCACGCAGCCTCACATGTCGAGCGCAAACCGGAACTCCCCAGATGTATCCTTTTTTATTACATTCCCCATTGCTATGCTCTGCTTCCTCTCCAAACAAATAACACACCCACTGATGTCATCATGGTTTGCGTTGAAAAAAACAGTGATATTTTGGTTCCAACTGGGAACCAAACTTTCAGCATCTGAACCAATTTATTTTTGGTTGAAACGTTCTGAACAGTTCAAAATCTGGTGCATGAACAAGAACAGAACCCATTCGCTGTTGGTCAAAAAGGGGTATCTGTGATGATGCATGGTCTACCTCTTGGTGGTTGAGGGCTTGTTGGTCCTTATCTCAATAATCCCACTCATGGATGACTAGTTGTTTGTCGATGAAGATTGAATGGCTATATGCTTGATTTTATGCACCTGCTAGCAATGGGTGTGTCTGAAATACCTGAACTCAATAATCAGGAGGGGTGTCCAGATACTTTTGGACATATAGCGTATATGAACTAAGCAGCTCTGCATGAGACTCATTGAACTGTTGGTCTGCCATGACTGTTGCCTTAGCTTAGCTAAATATAGCACCTCTTACTCCCACACTTAAAATGCACCTTATGCTTGCATTGCATTGTAAATTTGACCATGAAAAGTTTCTCAAAGCTTATGTTCTCATGTCAATATGTAGGATATGTTTTGGCTCTTTTGGTATCTTGTAGGATCTAACAAATTGTTACATAATCAGGTTTTCCAGTCACCAGAGTGCTTATTGGTGGACCAAAAGTCAAAAGAGGTCATAGAGTTCTTATGCTAGTGCTGCTTCATTGTCATTAGTCAAGTTCCAATCCATCGAAGAGTTTTTCTCCCCTTTCAACCACTATCAGCAGGTAGAATTACATTCTGGGTAATGTGGGAAACCATTTACCAAAGTGAAAATACGCAAACATGTTGATCCTTTTATTGGTTGATGCAGGGCATTGTGTGTCGCTTTGGTTTTCCTTGACCTTGGTGCAGCTTTTGATCATGAAATATTTCTCAACTTCCTTTTGCATAGTGATGGAATCCAGTGTTCTGCTCTTCAGTGATTTGTTGCTTACTTGCACAACATGACCTTCACCAGAGCTTTGTATTTTTTCTTTTGTTTTTCTTTTTTGTGTTTGATGTTTGTTTTTGTCCGCTGGTTGTGGTGTAGCTCCGGACCCAGTTTTGGGCATCGGTTCCCTCCAGGCCTTTGTTCGCTGTGGGTGATGCCGGTGCTTGTAGCTATAGACTGCAGTGAGTTCATTGCTCATTTTAACATTGTGGTTGTCCAGCGCTTTGTGCAGCAGTGCTTTAGTGCTTGGCGTGATGTTCCGAGCGATGTTGCTTGGTGGTGTCGCGGCGGCTGTGCAGGCAGTTTGGGCATACCAGCGCTCTGCGTAGCGGTGTGTCTGTGCTCGCTTTGTGGATCCATAGCATGGTGTTCCGAATGATGTTGCTTAGTGGTGTCGTGGCGGCTGTACTGGCGGTGTGGGACTTTTTTTCATGCGCCTTTTGGTAGGACTGTGGCTGATACACCATTGGAATGACATCCTGACCTTTATTTGGTGGACTTTTTTTTTCCTATAACTGTAAAGCGACCTTGGGTTTTGAGAAAGGTGCTATATAAATTATTATTATTATTATTATTATTATTAGTTGAACCAAATATACAACAGTGCTGTTAGATTCCTGATTCAGATTGGTCAGATGATGTTTAATCTTCTAATGTTTCTATAATAGCAGCTCTAATAGTAATGCTAGCTGTAATTCAAATCACAAACTATACATGAACGGAGGACGCGCCACATAATCTAAGACTAATAATAAACAGATTAAAAACTCGCTGTTATTTAAGGAAACAAAAGATGGCACCACGGATAGCTGCCTCGGTGTGTCTGTGTGCATTGTTTTGTCTTATTTTGTTTGCAGACTCAGTTGCCTGCTGCAGTACTCAGAGCTCTTTCACCAGAACAGAGCTCATGAACATCAGGAGAAGAACTCCAGCAGATTTATTTCCCACTTTTCTGGTGTCATCCATGTAATTATTTGACATTCTGGTCAAAGGTGCTCTCACCTTTGCTCATTCAGTGGAATGCTGGAGGAGAGGGAAACGCGCTGGTGCACTCATGCGCCTCTGCTGGCACAGACTTTGCACTCTGCTAACAGTGATATTTCTCTCCAGCGTGTGCTCATTGTGCAATAAATTGGACAAACTCCAGCTGCTGGTGGCAAGAAACAGATACTTTTTTCATCTTCCATTTTATGCTTCATGGAGACATGGCTATGTGGATCCATGCCGGACTCTGCAATGCAGCTGGTCAGCTTCCAACTTTTCAGAGCAGACCACAACACAGAACTCTTCGGCAAAACAAAGGGTGGCGGAATCTGTTTTTATGCAAATGGTGGCTAGTGCAGTGATGTCACTGATCTTGCAACACTGTTCTCCTGACCTGGAATCATTTTTCATTCATTGTAAACCCTTTTACTCCCCCTGTGAGTTCGATTCGTTCATTCTGGTCAGTGTTTACATTCCACCAAAGGCCAACATGCAGGACACTCAATGCATGCTGGCTGACCAGACACTGGGTGTAGAACAGACTAACCCGGACTCCTTAGTCATTGTCCTGGACGACTTTAACAAAGGTAACCTCAGCCACGAACATCCCAAATACAAACAGTTTATGAAATGTCCAACCAGGGGGGAGAATATTTTGGATCACTGTTATACTACAGTCAGCAATGCCCATCACACCGTCCCCTGCGCTGCATTGGGCCACTCTGACCACATCATGATCCACTTGATTCCTACCTACAGGCAGAAACTAAAGCTGTGCAAACCTGTAGTGAGGACATCAAAAAAGTGGAGCAGTGAAGCTGTAGAGGATCTTGAGGTGTGCTTGGACTGTCCTAACTGGGATGTGTTCAGGACTGCTACCAATAGTCTGGATGAGGATACAGAGGCTGTGATGTCCTACATCATCTTGTGTGAGGAATGCTGCCTTCCATCACACACCAGAGTGAGTTACAATAATGATAAACCCTAGTTCTCAGCTAAGCTCAGACAGCTAAGGTCGCAAAAGGAAGAAGCATTCAGGCATGGGGACAGGGGTAGGTTTAATAGTCAAGGAACAGGGTTAACAAGGTGGTGAGAGAAGCTAAACGAGTATTCTAAGAAACTCCAACACTAATTCTCAGGCAAAGACTCTGCATCTGTCTGGAAAGGCCTCAGACAGATCACAAATTACAAACCTACAGCCCCCACTCTGTTAACGACTTGCACCTGGCCAACCGAACAAGTTCTACCATCACTGTGAAAGACAATGAGACTGTCCTGACATAATCCTCCGTGACCCCACACATCAGTTCCTGTCCATCAGCCCCACCTCAGCTGCAGCCAGGACCTCTCTACAGTTTCACACCTTGGAGCCCCCTTCCCCAACCACAACTCTCTCCAATCTGGCTCTTCAAGAAGCTGAACCCGCGCAAAGCAGCAAGTCCTGACTCTGTCTCTCCATCCACCCTGAAGCACTGCTGATCAGATCTGTGTCTGGTGTTCACAGACTTCTTTAATGCCTCACTGGAGATATGCCATGTGCCAGCCTATTTCAAAGCCTCCATCATTATCCATATCCCAAAAAATTCAAGGCTCACAGGACTTAATGACTACAGACCCATCACCCTGACTTCTGTGGTAATGAAGTCATTTGAGCGCCGTGTGCTTTCTCACCTTACCCCAAATACATCACTGACCCGCTTCTGGACCCCTTGCAGTTCTCCTACAGAGCCAACAGGTCTGTAGACTATGCTGTCAACATGTCTCTCCATTTCATCCTCCAGCACCTGGACTCCTCAGGAACCTCTGCCAAGATCTTGTTTGTGGATTTCAGCTCTGCCATCAACACCATTATCCTGACTCTTCTGCAGGACAAGCTTTCCCAGCTAAATGTACCTGACTCCACCTACAGATGGATCACTGACTGCTTGCCTGACAGGTAGCAGCATGTAAAACTGGGGAAACACGTCTTTGTCTACCGGACCATCAGCATTGGACCCCCACCTCCAGTCATCAGTCTGTCAAGCTCCTTAAGTTCACAGATGACACCAGCCTCAGTGGACTCATATGGGGTCTGCTTACAGGTGGGAGAATGACCATCTGGTGACCTGGTACAGGCAGAACAACCTGATGCTCAATGCTCTAAAGACAGTGGAGATGATTGTACACTTCAGGAGCTCTGCCACATCTGCTCCCAGCACCCTGTGTGACTCCCCAGTGACCTCTGTGGAGTATTTCCGCTTCCTGAGCACGACCATCACACAGGACCTCAAGTGGAAGGTGAACATCAGCTCTCTCACCAAAAAAGCACAGCAGAGGATGTACTTCTTGTGACAGTTGAAGAAGTTCAACCTGCCAAAGACAATGATGGTGCACTTTTACACCACCATCGAGTCCATCCTCACCTCCTCCATCACTGTCTGGTATGCTGCTGCCACTACCAAGGATAGAGGCAGACTGCAGCGTATCATTTGCTCTGCTGAGAGGTGATCGACTGCCATCTTCCTTCTCTCCAAGACCTGTATGACTCCAGGACCCTGAGGAGGGCATTAAGGATTGCAGCCAACCCCTCTCACCCTGGACACAAACCTTTTTAGACACTCCCCTCTGGCAGGAGGTTGTGGTCCATGAGGACCAAAACCTCACACCACAAGGTCAGCATTTTCCCCACTGCACTTGGCCTCATCAACAAAGTCAGAGACCCCACTGCCTCTGAACTCACACATACTCCCAACGGGCTATGTTATCATACGTCCACCTTTGGACTACTGTTTGCACATTTCATGATGGGTCACACCATCTTCATTCTGTGACCTTTTATTGCACGTTCTGGTACACACTGTACAGCTTAGTTATTAAATAATCCACTGCACATACTCTTAAAATATGTTTCTTTCTTTTCTAACTGTGTATTTTAGATTTCTTCATATTTTTATTCTATTTATTATATTTCTACTTTTGTCTCTTTACTTACATTTTTTAATCTTAATTGTTCATGTACCAAACACCAAAGCAAAGTCCTTGTATATGAGAACATACTTGGCAATAAACCTGATTCTGATATACAGTTGTTGACGTGGTGAAGTTCTCTGTAAGATGTTTGTACAAATCACTGACACTGGAGACTCCTTCCATAAATGTTCAATAAACATCTTCCAGAGAACTTCACCACATCAACAGCTGTATGTTTTGTTTTGTCCCAGATAAAGATGTAACTTTCCAACAAAGGAAAGACTTCAGAATAGTGTTTTTTTCCTTTCCAGCTTAAAGAGAATATCATCTAAGTGACTTGTTTAGTTAATTAATAAATTAAAACTTGTAATCACTGGCAGCTTGCCTTGCTGTTATTGAGGTTTTTCACCCACGTGACCAAGTCATGTGATGCTGCCATTTTGGACGTCACGGCTTGAATCAGTTTGAATGCGAGGAAGGCGACAAACGAAAAACATACAAGAAAAAGGAGCGAGATGCAGAAAACACCTTCACTATCCAGTGATGTAGGGCATTTACAGGGTGAGCAGAGGGAGAGGTATTTGCAAAAATTGAGGTTAGCAGGCTTAGAGAACGACATTTACCTGCTTCCACCAGGATTGTTCACTGACGTACGGAAGTACACGAAGCCCTCGTCTTTACCTGACTTCGGCCCACATGATCTGTATACCTATGTCGTTAAAAACCCATCGCCATACACAGGTATTGATCTGAAAGCGTATAAGAGTTTGGATGCCTACAAATATTTTGTGTCAGGCTGGGTAACATGCCTACATCAGCGGGTCGTCCCTGGAGCCGGTGGTCGCCATCTTATTACAGCTAAGGTTTGTTCACATTTTCATTTACTTTCGGTCCTCAGGATAAACAAAATGTTATTAAATGTCATTGAAATAACTTCTTAGTCTGTTGAGACATGGCCCGTTATAAATTTGCTGTTACCAGGCAATGACCAAGAACTGTATTATTAGGGTCGGTGTAGTTGTAGCAGTGTACTAGCAGCTAGCTGTTAGCACTAGCTAATGTCAACAACAGTAGCTAGTATGTTCCTGTAGCAATGTTTATGTTCAGTCATTTGGATGACTGTTAAAACCTTTCAGTCTCAAGTTTTTCCTTTACTGTATTTACTAGTTTACTGTAATTATGATCCGGCAGCTATTTACACCGGATCCAGTGTAAATAGCTGCCGGAGCCGATGTCCGAGCTTGCCGGAGCTAGCGCGCTTGGGCAGGCTGGGAGCTAGCGCGCTCGGGCAGGCTGGGACGTTGGCTCCAGCAGCTATTTACACTGGATCCGGTGTAAATAGCTGCCGGATCATAATTACAGTAAACTAGTAAATACAGTAAAGGAAAAACTTGAGACTGAAAGGTTTTAACAGCCATCCAAATGACTGAACGTAAACATTGCTACAGTAATATACTAGCTACTGTTGTTGACATTAGCTAGCTTGACCTTCAAAATGGCGGACACCGGGGCATCACGTGACCCTGTGACGTCAGGTGAAAAACCTCAATAGGAAAAAATGATCAGCCTCAGGGTGGTAACATGAACTCCGCTTTATCACACCACCTCAATTCCTTCATCCCTGATAGCTGTGTATATAATATGAAGTTACACTGTCCCATTTTGACGACTGACATCAGTGTATTAATGCATATGGATAAGTTACTAAACTGATAATTTAAGTAAACATGGCAGGTACTGTGATGGCTGATTATGGTCCTGCATGGAAGGAACATCAGCGCTTCAACCTCATGACTTTGAGGAACTCTGGCTTGGGCAAACAGTCTATGGAGAACAGGATTCTGGCTGAAATTAAGCACATTGTCACACGACTGGACAAAAGTGTTGGTTAGTTATCATATTACTCTCAGTATTATGTAATATTCAGTTGATTTTGTTTTGCATGCCTTGATTTTTTTCCCCTTGATTATGACTGAAAGAAAGATAAAACGTGTGGCTGTCTGGGAAAACTTGTTGGATGTCACTGTGGCTGAATTCTGGCAAACAGCCCCCCCCCAAAAAAAAGCCAAACCATAAATATATTTCACCAAAATGACATGGAAATGGTTTTTGTTTACTTTTAAACCTGCCTACTGAGTAAGGAGGCAGTCTGATACTGTATATACAGCAGTCAAGTCTGTCTAAAAAGATCTCTAAAACCTTGCCAGTCTTGCTGACAGCCAATTTCACAATTTGTTCCAGTTTTTGGATCCTTGTGTGTGCCATAGCTGAAGTGGCATAAGCCTTATCAATTCAGTTTGTGAAATGTGATTTGTTAAGTAGAATCACTTTCATAATTGGTGTACACATTTTCTATACAGGTAGCACCATGAGTCCTCAGACTCTGTTCCATGATGCAACATCAAACATCATCTCCCTGGTTTTGATCAGCATTCGTTATGACTATGAGGATAAAACTCTTAGAGTATATTCAAGCGTTCAGGGAAAACGCAAAGATCATCAATGGACCCTGGGCAATGGGAAGGCATATCATTATTAAATATGTTTGTACAATACGGATCATATTCAGATCCAATCAGAGCATTTTTTTAAGGATTTTCCACTAGGAGACCAACTGGGCTGGGCAATACAATCACAGGCCCCAGAGTCCATGCGGCTGCGCTGCTGCGGCATATTCTGTGATGCACAATGGTTCACCAATCACCATACAGACAAACACACTACAGTGACTACACAGCTATCAAGAGCAATTACCAAGCACAAATGTTATGTCAAAGACACTCAAAGTTACACAGTAATGACATCGGATTCTGACATCAGCCATCTCAGTAACCAAATTTTAGTTTTGTTTTTCTTAACCAACATGATCTTGTGTGTATATCTTATAACATAGATCTTCGTTTTCCTTGTTAAATGTATACTTAAGCCTCGGTCACAACCGGCCGGTCCACGTGCAAAAAACGCAAGAAACGCACGGAGGGCGCGCGTGACGTGCTGATTTTCAAGCCGTAGACTGGCCGCAGAGGTTCTTTGTCATGTCAAACAAACTCTACAGGCGCTTACGTTTTTTTCAGGTTGCAAGACAAACTTACGGCCAACGTGCGTCTTTCTCCACGAACAAAAAAAAACGCAGCAATTTGGGAAACGCCAAAAATCGTATGTCCGGTTGTGACCTAGGCTTTACATGGTACTTGGTTAATTAATTGCAACCGATTGAACCAAATGATAATACATAACTTGGTTTAAAATTTGGTCTCCCAGTGAAGCTTGTTTGGCATTGACTAGGAGACCAAATCTGGCCACTGGGAGACTATGTGGTCTCCCAGTAACTATGCTAAAAATGCTCTGGATCCAATCCAGTAACGTATTTTGTCCTATTTTCCCTGCAGATTTATGATACTTTTCCTGTGGTGAGATATCTTCCCCTTCCTTTTAGAAAGGCCTTTAAAAATACCCAGATATTAAAGCAAAGGGCAGTAAACAGGATAAACAAGCACAAAATAAGAGTGCCAGGACAGCCACGAGACTTTGTCGACTGCTATCTGGATGAGCTCGATAAGGTGTGTGAACGCGTATGAACTCGTGAAGTAAACACTATTTCCGCTCTTGTCGCATTTCTTTAGTTGGAAGGTGGTAGCACTCAGTGATGGAAGGAGGTTATAGTTTGTTAGATCTCACGCTACTGATAATCATCTGAATTAACATTAGCAGCCTACATCCATGAGCTAACATTAAGTAAATAAATTGGGATAATACAGGAGCAGCATTAAGCATTGCAACAGAATATGTTTTGTGTGACTCTTTTGTGGTTCCTGCTATCCATCATACCACAGGTACAAGCAAAAAAACGAAAAATTTTACCCACTCCAAGTTTTCGAACATCTTGAAACTCCGTTCCAGATCATCCCAGCTCACTTTAACTCTAGAACGTAGTGCCGATACTATAGGACATGCAAATGTATGATATCCAGTGTTATCAACAGGGAGTTGATGGCTCCTCGTTTCATATGATGCAACTTGTGCTGCATTTGCTGGACCTGCACTTTGCTGGGACTGAGACCACATCTAGCACCCTCCTTACAGCTTTCCTTTACCTCATCACTCATCCAGATATTCAAGGTCAGAGCTATGAATATGCCATGCACTTTTCTTCTTTGGTACATTTTGAAAACGGAAATTTAAGAAAGGTGATCTTAGTGTCATGTGCCTTCCTCTTTAACGTTTCCAGATTAATGCCAGCAGGAGATCGACAAGGTTCTGCAGGGAAAAGCTCGTGCATCTTTTGAAGACAGACACAACATGCCGTACACACAAGCCGTCATTCACGAGTCTCAGCGCCTCGCCAATACCGTCCCTCTGAGTGTGTTCCACAGTACCAGCAGAGATACTGAACTGATGGGCTACAACATCCCAAAGGTGTTGGGATTTCATTTTATTTCCATGCATTCACACCTATTTCTGTGTTGCTTAATGGTTATACACATTTTAGGGCACGCTCGTCATCCCCACTCTCTCCTCGGTGCTAAGCAAAGAAGGCCAGTGGAAATTTCCTCATGAATTTAACCCATCAAACTTCTTAAATGAACAAGGACAGTTTGAGAAGCCTGAGGCCTTCCTGCCCTTTTCTGCTGGTGAGAATTTAGCTTTGACCATTTGCTGTCAGAGGCTACTCTGTGACAGGGTTTGCATTTACGTCAGACGCAACATATATAACACTAGAAGAGCACTTGCTAGAGTGTAAACCTCCACCAAACCACATATCCAGATTTGCAACAAAATCTAATCAATTGTTCCTCAGCCCATGGCCCACCTTTCCTCCAAATTTTATCAAAATCCGTTCACTATTTTTTGAATCACGTTGGGAAAAGACAAACAAATGGAAACGAAAACATAACCTCCTCCAACAAAGTTGGCAGAGATAATCATACTACTTACACCATGTTTCATCAAAAGCCACACGTCACTTTTTTTGTTGGAGGATGTGTAAAATATGTATTTTGCATGTCTGTATGTGTGTCTCCGTGTGTAGGTCCTCGTTCTTGTCTCGGTGAAGGTCTGGCTCGCATGGAACTCTTCCTTATTCTGGTCACCCTGCTGCGTTGCTTTCAGTTCTCATGGCCTGAAGATGCAGGAGCACCAGACTTCACTCCTGTATATGGAATTATACTTCACCCCAAACCTTACAAAATGGGGATCAGGCAGCTAGAGAAATGCAGAATTAGTCAGGAAATATCTGTATACTGGTCCTGGTTTCTCTTCACTGGTTTCCTGTGCAAAGTTAATTTTTTTTTTTTTTTTAAATCTCGAAATATTACAGAATTGCTCTTCCTTCTCTATCATTACCTGTTTAAATCCTGATGATGCCAAAGCCACCCACAGCTAGGAGTTGAACAGAGAGTAATCGTCCATCATTGGGAGGAAAGAAGCTTTCCTTCTTCATACACATTTTTTTCTTATAACCATGGGTGGTGCTGTTGCGCTTAGTTTCACAAAAATCCAAACCATTCTACCATTAAGCAAATCCAATATGCCACTTTAATAACCATGTACAAACTTGTTCCATAAATACCATTTTCACCCTCTCAGGATTTCTTTGCTCTCCTTGGGGTTAAATGGAATTTGGAGGGTGGGGCCTTGCTGACAGAGAATGTGATTAATACCAGGGCTATGACAACCAAGTATCATCTGCCATCTTGTATTTCAGAAATGTGCTTTCTATTGTCTTAAATATGCTGGAATGTTTTTCTGTGATGCGAGACAAGACAAGGAGCTTTGGTTATTGCTAAAGCTCTCAAAGGCAAGTTTAGTTTCCATCCATCCATTATCTGTAGCTGCTTATCCTGTTCTACAGGGTCGCAGGCAAGCTGGAGCCTATCCCAGCTGACTATGGGTGAGAGGCGGGGTACACCCTGGACAATCCGTCAGGTCATCACAGGTCAATTTAGAGTCACCAGTTAACCTAACCTGCATGTCTTTGGACTGTGGGGGAAACCGGAGCACCCGGAGGAAACCCACGCGGACACGGGGAGAACATGCAAACTCCACACAGAAAGGCCCTCGCCGGCCACGGGGCTCGAACCCAGGACCTTCTTGCTGTGAGGCGACAGCGCTAACCACTACACCACCGTGCCGCCCAGTTTAGTTTCCATTCTCTGTTATTGGAATTCAAAGCAAGAATATTCATTCATTCATTCATTCATTCAATCTCCAGTGTGGGATAAAATTTTATTCAGCAGCCTATTTATGAGTACGTTTATAATAAATATCACCCAGTCGTCACCAAACAAGAATAAACCATTATCAAATAAGTAAAATCTATGTCACATACAAGATCATGCATCATCCCCATGAAGATCTTAAAGACCCCCCAAAAATATTAAAATCTCACTTATTGAACCTTTAAAGTTTTTATGTTTGGTTGATTAGGTTCAGTGCTTAAACATTAGCTGATTATTAGCAGCTTGATGCTGGTTATGCATGTGGAGGAATGCCTTTTTGATATATGAAGAATAGAAAGTATTCAAGATAATGTACAGAAATAACTCGGGGGGGGCAAAAACAAACAAACGGGACGATGACTTGTTAGACCATATGAGTCTAGAATCAATCCTGGATGTTCGGGTGGGAAATAAATAAATTTGTTTCTTTCTACTTGAACCAAAGAACAGAGCTGCAGAAAAAAAAAAGTGTCGTCTTCTGGATCATAACTAAAGATAAATAAAATGGTGGCTGTTTTAAGTTGTTTCATCGAACATTAAGCACCAGCTCTGTGATCTGTGTTATTACATTACATTAAATGGCATTTAGCAGACGCCTTTATCCAGAGCAACCTGGGGAACAGTAGGGGTTAGGTGCCTTGCTCAAGGGCATTTCAGCCATTCCTGTTAGTCCAGGGAATCAAACCGGCAACCTTTTGGTCCCAAAGCTACTTTTCTAACCATTTGGTCATGATTACTATGAGCGCTTGCTAACGGCTTACAGTTTTCCATTGCTGTATTTCTGACCAATGATTTTTTGTGAGTGTGACCTGCCCAGGGTGTATCCCACCCCTCACTCGAAGTCAGCTGGGATTGGCTCCAGTTTCCCACAAGGCCCTGATGAATAAGCAGTATAGATAATGGATGGATGGACAGAATTTTATGAGATTGTTGTCAGCTCAACCTATCACTCATGTTTTGTTTGCTTTTGAGTTTAATTATGTGTAGCGTAGGGTGGCACGGTGGTGTAGTGGTTAGCACTGTCACCTCACAGCGAGAGGGTTCCAGGTTCGAGCCCAGTGGCCAACAAAAGCCTTTCTCTGTGGAGTTTGCATGTTCTCCCCATGTTTGCGTGGGTTTCCACCAGGTGCTCCGGTTTCTGAAGACATAGTTAGGTTAACTGGCTACTCTAAATTGCCCATAGGTGTGTGTTTGTGAGTGCACAGAAAGGAACTGACTGCCCTACTGCTATAATTCCATGGGTGCAAGTATAAAATTTTCAAACACTTGAAAAGGTCAGACGTGCATAGTGCAGCCATGCGGGAGGGGTGAGCCCCCCTTAGGGCTCGAAAAAAAATTTAAATTACAAGTTAAAATAGTTGTCTCTCATGCAAATCATTTATAATATTAATAGTTATATGATTTGCATATTCACATCAAACGTTTAATACATTTCATCAATTCATCTGAAAATATTTCAAGTACAAGGCTTGATATTTCAAAACATCTAGCAACTACTAATTTAAATGTTGAAACAACCATTTTTAATATGCTTTTGCTATGATACCTTTTTTACAATACATACACTGGAATAGCTGTGTTGATTTGGTCAAACAACGTGCTACGTGCGTGAAACATGACAGGGTTCTCCACGAGGGGTTTTAGAGGTGCGGGCCGCCCCCCTTTCCGTGATTCCCGCCCCCGTTTAATTTCTGCCGTCCCTTTACAAAAGGAAGAGACGTCCCTTTGTTTCCTTTGTGACAGACAGCCTTTCTCTGTTGGAGTACTGACAACGCGACAACACCCGAGTGTGAAACTCATTTACCAGCAATTAGTTTAGTCAGTCTGACGATTATAGTCTAAGAAAAGCGTTTCACACGTCGGCGTTTTTGACACATTGTTCTTGCGCCGGGAGCTAACACGCCTTTATAATAACATGTGAATCGACACCAAGTTCGAGATAACTGTTATTGTCGGCAGAGAAATAAAGGATAAAAACAAAAAAGTTCAAAGTTGGTGCGGCAAGCGTGATATTGCCTATAAAACCGTGAGGATATAACCTGGCTGTCAGTGTTACTGTAGCTCTTGAAGCTCTGCACGTTGCAATCCAGGGGCCTCCACCAGAGGAGTTTGATTTTTCACAAAGCTGCAAAACTATGGGCAGGCATTAGGAACAGGAAGATCACCTTCGAAGTGGATGTTTAGGAAAAGAGGAAAGCAGGTAATTTTGAGTTAGTTTCTTTCAAATATCAAAGCATTTTGTGCAACCATATTTTAGAGATCATGTTAGGCTGTGTAACTATTACAATGCATTTTGCTTGAGTCTGTATTAATGAGTTTAAATTACAAGGTCATTTTTCTTTTTTATCTTCTTAGACTGTTAACTGGTGAACATGGATGGAGCAGTGTAAATATAGCCATGGAGCAGTGTAAATATAGTTAAAACAACATGTACTTTACTCTAAAAAAAAAAAAAAAAAAATTATATATATATATATATATATATATATATATATATATATATATATATATATATATATATAAAAATTTTTTTTTTTTTCCAGTGGTGCCTGCAATTACATTTCCATTTCAAACAATGTCAGCTTTTGTGGAGCAGTGTGAATATAGTTAATACAAAAACTTTTCTGTACTTTTCTTGGTAGTTTGCTAAATAAAAAAAATATTTTTTCCAGTTCCATTTCAAACAATGTGTCTGAATATGATGTGCAAGTGTGTAATGTGATGTATGATGTTTTGTACCAGTCCAATTGATTCCTCTATTCTAAATGATTACTATTTGAGAGTATTTTATGCAAATGACATATGTAAATTTATGCAAATTTGTTTCAAGGACAGCCGATTGACCCCCACCCCCCTATATTTTCAATCCATGGAGAACCCTGCATTATATCACACATGTATAACACCGTGAAACAACGGGCTAGTCAGGACTGCTCGTCGGTGAGCGGCGTATAAATTGAATGAGGTTTGTGGCGAAGACGAGATGAAAAAATTTGTCTCGTGCAGAGACTGTACCGCGGTGACCCGCTAATACGCTGAGAGTGAGACAGTGAGAGGGCCACCCCATACCCCGAAAATCTCAACGGATTTACACGATTTGGAAAAATGACTTTTTCAGAACCGAAAAAACCAGAGCTTCCGGCACATGCCGGAAAACTTGCACCCATGTAATTCTGGCCAAGTCAACCAAACATGGTTTGCCTCAAGCCCGGATCAGGTTCGGCAGTAATGAAGATGTGTTTTATAAAAATGCAAAACGCCAAATACCTTGACAAATTGTTAATTTCGCTTGACTTGGCAAATGGACCTATAGGCGTGGAAATGCCCTAAATCTGTGCAAGATGTAATGCTCTCTTGGTTCACACAGCCCTGGGTATGGAAAAAATGCTTCAGTTTGAAAACACTCAAAGTAATTACAGAGCATTTACAAATCTTGGAGTCCAAGAGCTCAGTTCAGTTAGATAACCTGAACATTACCTCTGTAATAAACATGACCTGTAAAATTAAATAAACAAAGCCTGATGTTCATGTTTAGTATAAAAATTGGTCGTTTGGACCAAATTCCAAAGGAAAATCTAATAAATGAAACCAATATTGGTATAGCTGCTCTCATGTTCCCTTTAGTCTGAGGTACTTGCATAATGTTCTTGCTTTCATGAGAAATCCTGGATTTACCGGAGGGTGATGTTCAAGCGTAGAGGAAGCAGCGTGCGCAGCTGGTTTTGCAGGTCCAGCACTCGGGGGTGGGACAAGGCGCGATCTGGTGACTGGTATGTCAACCGGTAGCACAGACTTGCGTGTCCCATCTCGGGGTGGCGGAACCTGTCTACCAGCTGTATGTCCCTTACAACTCCGCATGTAGCTACACGGACTGTCTCATGAAAATCAAGTTCGTCAAATGTCTGTGGCTCCATCCAGAAGCTCACGTCATGGGTGTAACTTGGCGGGTAGAGTGAGAATGGCTGAAAAGGAGCAGGCAACTGAATAACAGGTTCAAAACTTGTTAGGAAACGTGGGTCTGAGGTCCACAGTAGGCGCCAGTCAGGGATTGAGAAGATCAGGGTTGCTAGGTGGTCCAGATTTAGCAGTAAAGTCAAAACCGAGCTTTTACAGAGCTGGAGTTCAGATTGAGGAACGGGGACGCATGTTATTTGGCCAAAATTGTGGAGTTCCTGAGAACTGAGCAACACTCGATGCTCCTCACCCACTACCTCCTTCTTAAATAAGACTTCATAATGAGAAAGAAGAGCTTCCAGATTATTTTGGAGGCTCTGGACAGGCTGGGATTCAGAAGGTAAAACAGCAATGAGGAGAAGCTGATGGAAAACAGGGTAGCAGTTTGGAGAGATGGGAACTCTTTGGAAAACCAACCCACTTAGCGCATAGATGGTTCCGGGGCTAAAATCCTCACACTGCATAATTTCTTCTGCATGCAATAACAAAGATGGTCGTAGCATATAACAGCTGCTGCTAGACAAATGTTGCTCCTCCATTGGCTCGCAATCCTTCTTACCATCTTCACACTGGTCAAGGGGATGGGTCTCAGTTGGCTTGATCCAGTAGACTTCAGAGGAGCTCAGGTTTGAGCCGCAATCCTGGAGCTTGTCTTGGGAGCAGCTGAACAACTCTGGAAAGGTGCCGCTCACTGAACATAGAGGCCATGAAGATTTGATCTCTCGGAGTAACTGTTCCAGCACAAGTTTCACAGGATGGTGTGACTGTCGACCGAGGAAATTCCTAACATGGAGAGAAAGGATTAACAGCATGACCTGCCTGTTAAAGTACAGTCATTCAGGGCATTCTGATTTACTTAGCAGGAGTAACTCAGGGTGACTGGACTTAATCTCCAAGATGGCTTACATGTCCCTATGGTGTTTATTAGTTCTGCTGGTTGTTGGGAAACTCCCTGGTATTTAACCAGGATATGTACCCATGATATGATCCCCTAGCTGGCTGACTGAAACAGAAACTCTTGCACAAACTTTTTTTTAATGAACCTTCATTTGATTAGAGGTTTTACTAAACTATACAGTATTACTCAGAGACCAGTGGCTGGTTAAGGTTTTTTTTTTTAAAGGGAGTAGCTTTTGACCGACCAATTATTATAACCAGTAATCAGATTTTAAGGACAAAAATGAGGCCCAAAAAATTCTAAATATAGCCAGATTTCCAGTAACACCAGCCTCTTACCATATGTCCAAAATTAAAACTATTCTGTCTCAATAGTATTTCCTTGGTCAACTTAAGGCCATCCTTAAAAAAAACAAAACACCACACACAAAAAAAAAACTGTTTCCTGTCCACCGGGTGAGCAAAAAAATTCAGTAGGGAGGGAGGTTTTTTTTTTTTAATTTATATATATATATATATATATATATATATATATATAAAGAAATCGCAATGCTGTGTTTGCTTTTTCGTTCAGTACTTTTTATTACAAAAGCAGACACATTTAATAAAATGACAGTTTAAAATCAACTGAAACTTGTACAAAAACTAAGTTAGCATTTTAAATGCTGACTGCAACATTTGCAAAACTTTTACAAAAGGTACTTAAAATGTCCGACACACGGACTTTTTGTAGTTCTAAATCGACCGTTAGGCCTAGTTCGGATGAAATTACACTATTAAAATGATCACTGAATGATTTGCTTTTCTGAATCTTTACTATTTTGTTGGTCGCTAGAATACCATTTTGCGATTTCACACTTAAGCAAATGTTTGAAAACTCCGGATCTCCTTCCTTCCTGGTGGCTGCCATTTTTTTGTGCCGCACGGCGCATGCGCAGAGCTGATTCTATATTCTGCGTGGAATCCAGGGCTTTCCACAAGCGCCGGCTGCTGGCCATACAGCCGACTACACAATTAAGTCCAGCCGGCTACTTTAATGACTTATTTTTGTAGCCCACAGGCTCTAAATATTAATTTTCGATTTTAATAAAATTAAATGTTTATCTAACGGACTGACAATAATGTCAAACTGAACCGCACTCATTTAAGTTGTGATTCGCGCTGTTTGTACCGATAATAACCACAAATTCCCCGCAGACTTCGTTGATTAAGGGAGAGTAACTCATCCGCAGCCCCGACATGCGGTGTGTGTGCGCGCACGCACTTGGTGGAGGCAGTAGTGTGTCGGGACTGTCGGAGGGAACAGAAGCAGAGATGACGCTTATTTTGTCTCCGGTAAACCAGTCTTCTCTCGTTCAATTACGTGCTGGCATCAAAAGACACCGTTGGTTGTAAATGAAACCAAACTGAGTGGTTGGAGAGTATTTTTATACACAAATAGAGAAATGTTCGCTGAGTGTTTAATTGTGTAGCCCTACTGCAGACCGTTGTTGTTAATTCATAGCATGCTCAGCTGCGTGAAATGTGTCATGCACCGAAAATAAGAGATTTACAAGCCAGGAACGCCTCGTGATGCAATACGCAAGGAAAGAAAGAAGATTTACTGCCATTTTACTTTGTATTTGAGTAAAGTGAATAAATAAATGGTCTGTGGAAAATGCATTTAATCCTGGGAACTGCGTGCACAGGAGTTTATTTTGTGTTTACTCCCCCCCGGCTGGCTACTTATTTGTCATGGCTGGCTAGTATGAGCCTTAGTGGAAAGCCCTGGGAATGCGTAAATGTCAAGTTCGATTTTAGATTTACGAACCCGAAAAAATGTCGAAAAACCGGCGTTAAAAAAAAAAAATTTCAACCGCACAAACGGCACTCACCCGGCCAGTGGACCGGAAGCAGGACATTTTTTAATAATGGCCTAAAGGTGACATCATATACCCCTTTTCCACAAGTTGACACAGTTCCCTGAGGTCTTAATGAAATGTCTATGACATATTTTGGTCAAATTACTACAACTTTAAAGCCCCACAGCTCCCTTCTTACCTTGTCTAAACAGCCCTGTTCAAAACAGCCAGCCAATTTGAGCGTGTATCCCTTTAAATGATAATGAACCACTGGGGGTTGGTAGGTACTCCAGATACCCAAATGTATGTGCACAACCACCCTTTAATATATTTAGGTATTCACTCTGGCAGTTAATAGTTTCTAGACAGTGACGTTCATGTGATTTTATATTTCCTTATACCACAGTGCTGTGGAAATGTACTTGTTGGCAAATTTTATTATCCTCAGCTCATTGTATTTCGTCCTTATTATAAGAAATTCAGTGGCAGCTGAGAATATGCAGCATACAATCCATGTGGCTCAATTGCATTAATGTTGTTTTCTGTAACAATAAATAATAAATATAAAAAAAAAAAA
Organism: Neoarius graeffei; assembly: GCF_027579695.1. Lineage (NCBI taxonomy): Eukaryota > Metazoa > Chordata > Actinopteri > Siluriformes > Ariidae > Neoarius > Neoarius graeffei. Next base: position 44,145,126 of record NC_083596.1, read on the forward strand.
ACACACAGATGATGGAACAGATGTAGGATCGGCACACTTACCTGTTCACATATTCGCTCAACTCCTCAGGAAGCTCAAAACTAACCATCTCCTTCCCAACTGCAGTTTCCATTTTGAGTTTCTCAGGCACGGTGTATGGCAGGCTCCGGGTAAAAACGTGGTTCAGACCCCCTTCCACATGGAAACCTTTATCCTGACTCCTGAATTAAAGAGCATGTAATAAGCTTCATTGTAAAAGCATGCAGTTATTCACTACTACACTCACTACGTTTACATGCACATAGAGAGAATCGAATTTCTGCCGTTGCTCGACTGAAATCGAAGTTCAAAATGCCATGTATACACCTTAATTCGGCTGAAATTGAACCGAACTTGATTTCTCGGAATCGAGCTACGCGACCTAGTTTATGCGATTTCTGCCGAGCTACTTTGTGCATGTATACCCTATCGAGCTAGTTGTCGAGCTACTTCCGGAAGTGACGAGTGACGAGACCACAAGCGGGAAACACAACAGCCTCGGTCGGCATGACAACGAATCATGACAATGGCATGAATCTTTTCTTTTTGTGGCATTGTTTGCACTGTTAAAATTTAGCTCACTTACTGTATCACCAAATACATCTGTACAGCTGTTGCATTGTGTACATAAACAAGTCAGTGTGTGTGTGTGTGTGTATATATATATGTGTGTGTGTGTGTGTGTGTGTGTGTGTGTGTGTGTGTGTGTGTGTGTCCAACATCTGAAGAATGTCAATAAAAACAAAACAATTGAACTTTTTGTGTGTTTATTAAGACACAAGTTAAATTGTAAGCAAAAAATGGACTTTAGAAAAATATTATTGTGCAAAATAAGTTGTCTTACAAAACAGTGGTCTGCGCCGGACAGTTTGTAGCCATAGTCTGTTAGAGCAAGCCTAACAGCTTGAACACGGAACTGCTAGTGTTGCCAGATTGGGGGTTTTAAGTGCATTTTAGCGGGTTTGAGCATGTTTTGGGCTGGAAAACGTCGCAGGATCTGGCAACACTATAGCTCTTCTTCATGACGACAACCGGAAGTGTACCAACACGATGGGGCGTGTAGCGCCACGTGTGGCTCGGGTGCACAATGCACCTTGCACAATAGCCCGATTTCACTTGTGCATGTGGGATTGGATTTCTCTGGCACCCCTGCTGGGACCCTTTGCTCGATTACCAACAGCAGCTCGATTTAGACGTGCATGTAAACGTAGTGACTGATATATAGTGGACTTTCAATTGGACGTCATCGCGACTGTGGATTTGTTTACGTGGCCATATTGCCAGGCGAGATTTGTGTTTGCCAGCGACCGGCACAAGTGTACGCAAGTGATTCTAAGTCCAATTCAGTGCATCTACATATAAACTTGTAGAAGTTACATCTAAAATAACAATGCCAGAGACCTGTAGTGCTTCTGGACATGGTTTAACTTTTTACCGCTTCCCGGCAAACCTAGAAAGACGAGAAAAATGGTGAGCTGCGGTTAAACAGGAAGACTGAATGCCAACAAAACAGTCCCATGTGTGTAGAGAACATTTTACATCGGGTTAGTGTGAAAGCTCTGTGCAACATTAAAATCCAGATCTCGATGTGGGACTTGGACACGATATTTTATTAGACCTAATGTTTGGCTCGACGAGCAGCATGTTTTATGTACTGATAATGTAGATGAGGCTAAACACCACAAAATATGCTAGATCTTGGCTCTGGCTTGTTTATTACTGTTAGAAGTCCATGGTTGAGCTTAACTTTGTCATAATAAGGTATTTTTCTTTATCAGGAATTTCCCAGAACATTCCAGCATGAAACCTGCCTCCAAATATTGGGAGTCATCTGTACTTTTGTAAACCTTTAGCATCTCTGGTGTATTTAGAAGTCCCAAATACTAAATAGTTCAGGATGTCGTCATGTCCCAAATCCGGTAGCTGGTTCGCTGAACACTTCAAGTGAAATAAATACATTTGTGGGGAAATTAAGAAGCAGCCGCCTTTAATTTTGTCACGTGTGAACTTAAGCACAACGAAATTCCTCCTCTGCATTTACCCCATCTGAAGCAGTGAACAAGTGTGTGCGCATGCATACAGAGAGAGAGAGAGAGAGAGAGAGAGAGAGAGAGAGAGAGAAATGTGCAGAATAAGGCTACGTTTACACTAGACCGTATCTGTCTCGTTTTCTTCGCGGACGCACTGTCCGTTTACATTAACCCCCCTGAAAAAGCGGGGAAACGGGAATCCGCCAGCGTCCACGTATTCAATCTAGATCGTATCAGCTCCGGTGCTGTGTAAACATTGAGAATACGCGAATACGCTGTGCTGAGCTCTAGCTGGCGTCTCATTGGACAACGTCACTGTGACATCCACCTTCCTGATTCGCTGGCGTTGGTCATGTGACACGACTGCTGAAAAACGGCGCAGACTTCCGCCTTGTATCACCTTTCATTAAAGAGTATAAAAGTATGAAAATACTGCAAATACTGATGCAAATACTGCCCATTGTGTAGTTATGATTGTCTTTAGGCTTGCCATCCTTCCACTTGCAAGTAATAAGTGATATGCGCTGGGATCTCACACACAGCGGCTCAGTCCCGAATCGTGGCTTGTTCACTTCACTCGCGCGCTGTGTGAGCTGCGCAGGGCCGGAGTGCGCACCCTCCAGAGGGCACTCGCTGTTCAGGGCGGAGTGATTTGGAGCGCAGGATGCCTGCGGAGCCGAGCGTATCCGCGTATTGGCGTTGCTGTGTGCACGGCTAACGGTTTTAGTGTCAACGCGAATCGTTTTAAGAACGTTAATCTGATGATCCGCTGATTCGACGTAATGTAAACGTAGCCTAAAAAGAGACATTTGTAGGTGGATTATATGGATCTGTGATGCCTGCATGTTTCAGCTTTTGGATGTAACGTGATCTGCTGTTATTAAATAAATTATCATTTCAGAGAGCTTGTACTGACTGCAGTCGTCTCGAGCTTCGTCATAAATTGTCGCGGCTGTTTCTTTGTTTGCTCGGCAATATAGCGGCTGCTGTTGAAAAACAAAAATCTGTGATGTCACTGAAAGTCTTCCATTTGAGCATACACTACCGTTCAAAAGTTTGGGGTCACCCAGATAATTTTGTGTTTTCCATGAAAAGTCACACTTTTATTTACCACCATAAGTTGTAAAATGAATAGAAAATATAGTGGAGACATTTTTCTGGCCATTTTGAGCATTTAATCGACCCCACAAATTAATGTGATGCTCCAGAAACTCAATCTGCTCAAAGGAAGGTCAGTTTTATAGCTTCTCTAAAGAGCTCAACTGTTTTCAGCTGTGCTAACATGATTGTACAAGGGTTTTCTAATCATCCATTAGCCTTCTGAGGCAATGAGCAAACACATTGTACCATTAGAACACTGGAGTGAGAGTTGCTGGAAATGGGCCTCTATACACCTATGGAGATATTGCACCAAAAACCAGACATTTGCAGCTAGAATAGTCATTTACCACATTAGCAATGTATAGAGATCTTGCAGTCACGTGACCGGAAAGTTAACAGCCGCCATCTTGTCGGTAAAAAACACAGCTGAATATTGCTGCACTCGTGTACAGAATGGATCAATTTCAACCGACGGACTACACGGCTCATTTTTCTAATGAACAGATAACTAGATACATGTCTAAAATAAACGATCTACAGATTAGTGACCCTTATCGCTTACCGGACGTAGTTTTCATGACCGTGTCAGTGGATGTTGAACTGCCAGAGGTGGAATACCCAGACGTGTACAATTACCTCATTAACTTTCCCTCGCTGTTCAGTGGTGAAGCACTGTGTGCTTATAAATCTCTGGACAGTTATCTTTACAGAAGTTCAGGATTTGTCAGCCCCCCTAAGATGTGGCATCTTGTAAACAAGAAAATAACAATCCTCATTGGACGGTTAAGTCACTTAAGTATTGAGTACTAGTACTGATACTAGATATATCAGTAGTATCTAGTATAGCACTGACCAGTCGATTATGGTTGAATATTTTATATTATCAGTTAGATCAAGTATCAGTAGTCTATCACTATTACTGTATATATGGTATACCTGCTTTATGAAATAAAAACGCATTTGTCCACAGGGTTTCCCATACATAGACCATTGTGTGGCGCAGCGCCACATGATGGATTCCTAGCACCACACAATCAGACTCGCGATTTTGAAAAAAAAAAAATTCCGTTGCTTATCGTTTCATTCATTCATATCCAGACCCTCCAGGATTTCGCGATGTTGCGATTTGCAACTTCAACGCAAATTCAACCAATCCCCGCGAATTCAGGGCGGTGCTGCAATTATATCCAATCACCGCAACTTTCCCGCAAATTTGACCAATCGTTGGCGTCGTCTTGAGGTGACGTCGACAAACTACCTTCCGCCTTAGCAGCATGTGCGAGCAATGTTGCCAGCAATCAGCTCTCTAACCTCTGCGTCCTTCCATTGAGAAGATTCAGAACCTTCACAGCCCGAAGCGTCCCTCGCATTGATGTCATGCGCAGGGGCGCAGATACGTTTTTTGAACTGGGGGGGACAAAAAACTGGGGGGGGGGGGGGGGGGGGGAGACAAAGCTGCCAGCAAACCAACCCCAACCCCGATATGCCTGTCAAACTTGTGGGTTACCATAGCAACCAAGCTCGAGCTCGCAACCTGTGCAGTCTGCGCAGCTCAACCAACCGAATATCAGTCTTTGTTTTATGTGAATTGTTGCAACTATGTATACACTGCCGTGCACCTCAATAAACCGAATGGTAATTAGTCTTTTGATTTTTCCGTGAGGTTTGCCTTATGCAAAGAAAGACAGCATAGACGTTTTTTCCTCCCTATAAGTGGGGGGGACCGAGCGAGGTGAATTTAAATCTGGGTGGGACGAGTCCCCCCCTCTATCTGCGCTCGTGATTATGCGCCATGTTGTTGTAGCTTTTTTTTGAGAGACCCGCCGCCTACTTCAGCGCAGAATAGTGACATTTGTGGCTTGTTGATGACGTGTAAGTCGGATGAATGCGACCTGGCGGTTCAGACTGAAGTCGCATATGAAAAGAGCGGATAGGAATCGGAATTAGGACCACATATCCAAACGGCCTGGGTCGGATTTGAAAAAATCGGATCTGTGTCGTTCATATTGTCAATAAAAGATCGGATACAGGTCACATATGGGCGAAAAGATCGGATTTGAGTCACTTCAGCCTGCAGTGTGAACATAGCCTAATTGCACTATAAGATCTGACTAGGGAAAGGGGAATATGAATATTTAAGTAACAGGAGAAATCTAAGACTAAAATTATATAGTAAAATTCATAAATGAAGACAACATGAGTATTGCACACAGCCGGAACTGTCTGATAGTAATATGCATGCACCATAAAGTAATAAATGAGACTTAAAATTTGGATTACAGCCATGGAAACATATTTCTGGGCCATCAATCTCTTCCTTTTTTCAAACAAGTCCACTTAAAGCTCTCCGACTCCAGAAGGAGACCTGTCTGACCTGGTGACAAGTACACCCAAAACAAATTTTATTTATCTTCAATTGGGGGACGTCAAAATATAACGTGCATAAGAAATGTCCATCAGATTGTAACGTGCGACTTCCTGCTTCCGTCAGGGACCAGCACATTCCACACGATCATTCACCCTCCCGGCAAATTCTTTCAGTTGCACTGGCGTCAATTTTTGTTTACATCCATTATGAAGTATTTCAGCCAGTTCCCCGATCGCTACGGTTCATTTTTAGTGAGTGAAGAACAAATCTATACTTACGTGCGTTACGTATTATGCACGTTAGCTTTCTTGACAGACTGCAAACACACGCTGCTCAGGCGGCCAGTTTCTCCATCTTCTCGGAAAGCGATGTCATCAAAACTTGTGGTAGTGTGGATTTCCTGGAGGTTTGTGTATCACGCGGTGCTATGCCGGTCGGAGATATACGATACAGTCTTGTGTACGTTATTTTCTGACAGACAGCGATCCTTTGATTTTACCATCGATGTATTTTGAAAACAGGCAGATTCCAAGGCGAGAATTAATTATAAATCAATTGGTGCTTTTATATTAAAGTGATTGATTACATATATTGTTCTATATTAATGTTTTTAGTTGGAATATTCTTATTCACAAGTTGATGTTGACTTCTGACGGACACAGTAACGTGCATAAGGGTCTTTTTTTTTTTTAAATGATTTTTTCATGTTTAGAAAATGTGCAGGCCCATTGTATGTGGTTTTTTTAAACACTTCAGTAAACCTGTTTTATGGAGTGTAGTTGATTTAATTCCGACAATAAGTTGTATAGCAATCAAACCTTGTCGAAGTTGGTTAGTCAGAACTGTTACGGTCGGGTGTCTAAAATTCACCAACTTCAAAAAATTTATTCATGATTTTATTGGGAAAATATAGCTTGTGATATCTGAAGTTGTCAACATTATTTCTTAGAGCAATATTTTATTTAAACCAAAAAATATCCAATTTATGTTTAAAATAGTGGATGGAGATGATTTTTTATACGTGTCTCACCATTATTACCCATTAGCAAATTTTGACTCATATAAAAGAGATGAATGGCTAAAAGCTCCTTTTTGTTTCTTTCTGTTATAACATCTGTGATGTATCCAAATTAATTTTGATGTGTATTATAGAAACTGAGCCAAGCAGTGAAATGTTACGAGAAAAATTAAACATTCTGTGACCTGAAGAGGATACACAGGTTAAACTTACAGGCACTTCTCAGGGGAAAACAGCAGCTTACCTGTAGCCCGTGCATTTGTATCCTTGATATCTGTCACGATCGAAAGGACGGATCTCGCTGAGAACGAGGCTGGCCTCGGCTGCCATGGAGACCACCTGCCAACTGTTGTGCCATTCTCTCATTGGGTTGTCACATGGAGTGCCTCCTTGACCGTTGCATAAAGCTACATGGACTTCTCCATTGGCCTTGAGCACTTCAGCACAGCTAGAAAAAAGCGATGCAAAAAACATTGTTCATGCTTAAGAGTGCACATGCAGCATCACAAGTGGATGTGTACCCAGAGAGAGAGAGAGAGAGAGAGAGATGTACCCTTAAAAAGGTTGTGTAACCCTTGAACATGCTTCCATAATGTCCAAAGCCTTAAAAAAAAAAGGACGACGTCTCACCTTATAAAGAATTTGGCCAGGAGAGTGCGGTTCTTCTTGACGCCACTTTTCCGCCCACAGTGAGGAAAATTGAAAATGATGCGGTCGTAGACACGGCGCCGAATGACCTCATGCTCATTTAGGCGTGTGCAATCTACCTCAAAAAGCACCGTACAGCCTTTAAAAAAAAAAAAAAACCTCAATGTGTGCATACAGATTAGACAGACAGGTATGCATTGTTGATTTTTCATAGTAACTCACTCCAGGAAACACTTCATTAGACAAGACAAGTATGTAAATCATTCAGCTTATCATTCATCTTAAGCAGAAAAAAAATGTCACACATTGTAAAAACCCCAACACATGCACACCAGTCTATGAGTTGTGCAAACAATTCAATCTCACAGCACACTCCCCATATTGAAACCCTTTTTTTTTTTTTACATGTCTTTATGGAGTGATTTTCAAACCAGACAAAATTTTTCCAAGTAAGTTCAATATCCAATATCAGTATATTCCATTTATGACCATAGTTCTCTTTAGTCTGAAGGCGTTGATCAATTTTCTATACCACCAGCTCTGACAGTAGTTATTGTAATTTGTGTTATACGAGGTGCCGTTCGTCAATTAATAAAACATTGTAAAAGTTGGCAAACTGTTGTGGGATAAAAAGAATAAAACACTTCAGGATGGGTGAACACGCGCTCATTCCTGTTACAATGCATAGCCTATTGTTTTTAAAAAAAAGTTAATTGCATAAAATGTTGATGTTAATATGCAAGCAATGCATTTTCTTGGCGTTTTCACAAAGGTGAAATAAATCAGTCGAAATTTAGGCTGTTGGCCTATTCCCTACCATCACATCTGTTGTCTGATTTTCTTACTTTAACTGAATTGTGATAGAAGTACATGTAGATAACAAGAAAATACTTGATTATTCTCTGAAATGTTGATAAAAGTGAGCTTCTACAAAATGATAAAAGCACCTGTCTGAGCCATGGTTTGAGACGCATGTTTACACCAAAGCGCGTGTGCGTGCACGAGTATCACGGTCACGCGCAAAGTGTCCCGGTTTTAAGGGCCCCATACACGTTCAAAAAAGTCGTCAAAATTTTGTATAAAAATTTTGATATCAAAATTTTGATGCAAAATGTCCACACACGATTCAATGTTTTTTCTATCAAAAATTCAGTATTGTCAAAAACTTTGACATGGACGCAGCAGTGGCCGTAGCACTTGTGTTCGCTTTGGACAATGAACCGCCTCGGCTTCGACGGAAATGGTCGAAAGACTGGTTGTTGAAACGGCGAACATACGGGCACGTCAACCTCCTCAGAGAACTTCGTCTCAAAGAACCAGAGGACTTCCGTAATTTCCTTAGGATGGATGCCCCATCCTTCGATGAATTATTGGACCTTGTCAAGCCATTGATATTGAAAGAAGACACTGTGATGCGTTCATCTATACCACCAAGTGAACCCTTGTCCATCACACTGAGGTACCTGGCATCTGGAAATTCTTTTGAAGACTTGAAATTCCTGACTGCAACGTCTCCGCAAGCAATTGGAAAGATAGTTATTGAAACTTGCAAGGCCATCATCTTTTGTCTGAAGCGTCAACAAACAATAAAGCCCCCACACACACGCATCAATAATTTGACGACTCTTCAAAAAATATCAAAGTGATTTGATGTGTCAAAATTTGGGTTCAAAATTTTGACATCAAAACACCCTACACACGATCAAAATTTTGTATCAAAATTTTGTATCAAAATATCCACACACGATTCAATGTTTTTTCTATCAAAAATTCAGTATTGTCAAAAACTTTGACATGGACGCAGCAGTGGCCGTAGCACTTGTGTTCGCTTTGGACAATGAACCGCCTCGGCATCGACGGAAATGGTCGAAAGACTGGTTGTTGAAACGGCGAACGTACGGTCACGTCAACCTCCTCCGAGAACTTCGTCTCAAAGAACCAGAGGACTTCCGTAATTTCCTTAGGATGGATGCCCCATCCTTCGATGAATTATTGGACCTTGTCAAGCCATTGATATTGAAAGAAGACACTGTGATGCGTTCATCTATACCACCAAGTGAACGCTTGTCCATCAAGCCCCCCAATAATTTGACGACTCTTCAAAAAATATCAAAGTGATTTGATATGTCAAAATTTGGGTTCAAAATTTTGACATCAAATTTTTGACATCAAAACACCCTACACACCATCAAACTTTGTATCAAAATTTTGACGACTTTTTTGAACGTGTATGGGGCCCCTTTAGACTCGGGAAATCTGGTCACCCTAGATTAATATAAAAATAGTCAATTAAAGATAGGTGGGAAGAAAAGTGCATTCTCCAACGCAAACCATATTCATACTATGCAGTATAGAGCGTCGCCATGGCAACACGCGTTGGTGGCGGACTATCACGTCCGCAGGTCACACGAGCTGGAGACTGAGATGATCCCAATCTAACCAGTGGTGCTGAAGGTCTCACCTCGGGCTCGGAGGCGCTGGATGTTCTCCGCGGCGTGTTCCTGAGCCACAGCTTGCTGCTCAGTTTGTAAGCAGGACGCGGTGACGCTCTCAGCATCCCCCGATTCACACACAGCCACCGAGAAGGAGAAGTTCCCTTCTCCAACCAAGAGCACTTCCAGCCTCTCCGACATCTTCACCAGGACACTTCTCACACAGAACACTTCGGTGGGACAGACAAAAGCCTCCCGGTTTCCATTTTATCACTGTTATGATCACTATTTTGTTCTAGAAGAGTCTCGAAGGGGCGGGGCGTCACTGATGAGCAGATTGAACCTGTTGAGATGCAAATTTATTACGCATTCTCACTACCGAGTTCCCGCAGAGCCAACGCAAATTTCCTTTAATATGAGTCAATATCCAACAAAACACATAAAATAATGCTTCCTTAAATATTTAAACATCGACTGACACAATAATTGTTAAAATTTTTTGTCTGAAGACAGTTTACTACAGCTTACTAATTTTGCTAAATCCCTTTGAAGAGTAACACTGAAATCAGTCCGGCTGGAAACCATGACTAGCGCTATAAGTATCCAGACGTATTCTTGGTAAGCTTGCTTGCTTTCTTTCTCGCTTTTGAAGTTAAGACGGAATAAAAAGAGAGGGAGAGAAAGAAAGACAAATTCGAAACGCCATTATTATTAGCTACAGTGCCTCAAACAAAGGCAACCTAGGAGTTTCCCCCCCTTTGCGATTCCAAATGAGACAAAAATAAGCCAAAACACGTAAAAATGATGTTCAGCTGAAATGACATACATCGAAATGTATGTATTTTTGTATTAGATTTAAAAAAAATTATTTCAAACATGTTAGTTCACCATTTCAGGCTGAAACATTCTTCTTCTTTTGGTTTTATGGCGGTTGGCAACTAGCTTCAATGGTGCATTACCGCCACCAGCTGGACTGGAGTGTGGTACTTGAGTTTAAAAGGATAGTTGGGGATTTTTGACATGAATCTGTATGGCATCCCCATCAATAGTGTCGTGCAAACACACTGACTTACCCCTGACAGCATCCTGGGAGTCCAGTTCTTGTCCAGTTTTGGTCCAGACGAAAGTAGTCCGGCAAGTTTGTTGGGGTCACGAAAGTAAAACGTTTTTCGTCTCAAAACAGTACGTGTTCAAAAGAGTGATATATTTGCATCACAAAACCGTTGCCAAATAAAAAGTCAGACCTCGAAATCGCTTGGCACTATTTTCTCTCCCTCGGTATCACTGCGCGCTGTCATGTTGACATCTGTGCAGGAATCAACACCTTTCCCATTGTTTGGCAGTGATTAGGAGTTCAGATCGGCGGCGCTAACAAGCTAATTTGAGAGCAAGAACAGCGACAAATTTATCACCTTCTATAACCTATACAATAATATATTTGTGAAAATGGTGCGCACTTGCGACTATCCAGGCTGTAGCAACAAAGATGTGGCTGAATCTCCGCACACATTTCACCGTCGTAGTCAGACATGTTGTCGCTAACTTCATCTCATCTCATTATCTGTAGCCGCTTTATCCTTCTACAGGGTCGCAGGCAAGCTGGAGCCTATCCCAGCTGACTATGGGCGAAAGGCGGGGCACACCCTGGACAAGTCGCCAGGTCATCATAGGGCTGACACATAGACACAGACAACCATTCACACTTTGTCGCTAACTTTGCTAGCAGTAAACAATGTAGTGATGTGTCGGTCGCGAACGATCCGGTTCAAAGAGCCGGCTCTTTGAAGTGAACGACGGGAGCCGGCTCTTCGGTGGGAGCCGAGTTGGGGAACCGAATCAGTTTTTTGTCCTTAGGTGCCTCAGAGAGAGAGAGAGTTCAGCTCAGCTGAAGGATGATTGTCTATTTGACAACCATGATCATTGTTTTGTTGCCGTGAATTCCTAAAGCTCATGATATAAATTGTCGCTCATAAATTGACAGGTTCGGTCGGCAACCGCCTCGGCATGGCCAGATTAATCTGCGGTATACAACGAGACAGCAGTCATTATAACAGGAGCATATTTGCTGTTCCAGCGGCTTCTCATTACTGGTGGAGCAGAGTGCGGCACTTTTTTCTCTTTTTACATGCGCTCAAGGTGCCACATATTTTGTTGCACATTGTTGTGTTTGTTAAAATAATTTCCAACTTTGCTTCATAGTTTCTTAGGCCTGATTTATACTTCATAATTTATTCTGTGGCATTTTGTTCAAGGTCGAGTGTGAAATAAAGCCATAAAAGGATAAACAGTTGATGTCTTCTGTGTATTTTATATTGGTAATATAACACAGTTTTGCATTAAGTTTGTGAGAAAATAATTTATTAATTGGTAAGTAAGTTTTATTTCTATAGCTAGAACATTGTTACACTGCTATACTTTACAAAGCTTTACAATGGCTACAAAAACTCATCTCATCTCATTATCTCTAGCCGCTTTATCCTTCTACAGGGTCGCAGGCGAGCTGGAGCCTATCCCAGCTGACTACGGGCGAAAGGCGGGGTACACCCTGGACAAGTCGCCAGGTCATCACAGGGCTGACACATAGACAACCATTCACACTCACATTCACACCTACGGTCAATTTAGAGTCACCAGTTAACCTAACCTGCATGTCTTTGGACTGTGGGGGAAACCGGAGCACCCGGAGGAAACCCACGCGGACACGGGGAGAACATGCAAACTCCGCACAGAAAGGCCCTCGCCGGCCCTGGGGCTCGAACCCAGGACCTTCTTGCTGTGAGGCGACAGCGCTAACCACTACACCACCGTGCCGCCCCAGTTACAAAAACTAAAAAAATAAAATGGAAAACATCCTATTGATAAAATATAAATAATAATGTAATTAATTAACTAGTTAATTGCAGCAATTAAATCAAAAATAAAATCTCAGGAGCCGTTTGGGAGCCGAAAGAGCCGGCTCCTTATAGTAAGAAGAGCCAAAAGAGCCGGCTCCCGAAAAAGAGCCGAAATTCCCATCACTAAAACAATGAATGAAACAGCCGTGGCTGTCACCTGGCGGCAGCGCGCAGTGATACCGAGGGAGAGAAAATAGTGCCAAGCGATTTCGAGGTCTGACTTTTTATTTGACAACGGTTTTGTGATGCAAATATATCACTCTTTTGAACACATACTGTTTTGAGACGAACAACGTTTTACTTTCGTGACCCCAACAAACTTGCCGGACTACTTTCGTCTGGACCAAAACTGGACAAGAACTGGACTCCCAGGATGCTGTCAGGGGTAAGTCAGTGTGTTTGCACGACACTATTGATGGGGATGCCATACAGATTCATGTCAAAAATCCCGAACTATCCTTTTAATTAAAAAAAAACAACAACCCTAAATTCTTTTAATTAAACCTGTGTTCCTTAAGAAACTAAGTACATATTTGAAGCAGATTTCACCTGTACTTCTTTGCAGAATGTCCTCCAAGTTTAACACTAATTGTTTCCCTTGCAACTGTAAAATTAATCTTTGTCTTTCTTCCTGGTATTTAGGACATTGCAAAATAACATGCTCTGTAGACTCTGGGCTGCCACAGAAATCACATTTTCCATCTGCATGCTTTTTTTTTTAATCATCACCAAAGAACTATTTAATCTAGTGTGTCCAAACCTCATTCTCGAAAAAGCATCCTCCTCTTCCTTACTTCTGTTGGTGTTTCTGCTCTTTCCCACTTTGTTCTGGATATTATAGAACTGTCTCCCAGTCTGGCCATTTTCCCTTAACTATGTTTTTAATCATACTTTTAATTTCTGCCTTGCTGCCAGCTGCTTGTTTAGCGCACTCATCCGCCATCTCATTCCCTACAACTCCTATATGAGCTGGTACCCATACACGAGTTATCTTAACTCCTGTCTTTAACAGATTATTTGCAACTTGTAATATTTCATACACAATGTCCTGCCTTGATTTTGACTGGGACGTTCCAATGCTAATCAAAGCTGAGCTGAAGCAATTACTGCCTTCCTTGGCCTGTTAACTTCCACCCATAGCAGGGCTAGCCACACAGCAACCAACTCCGCTCTATAAACTGCTAGATCATCGATTCTTTTTCCTACTTTGACTTTTAACTTTGGGATAAAAAAAAAAAAAAAGCAAGCAACCCCAACTCTTTTACCAGCCTGAAACATTCAAAGAGCAACACTCAAATGAGTCCGGGTGGAAATCATGAAGCTCGGGTATACATGAAAAGCGTTAATATAAATCACAATGTACTTAAATATTAAATAATATTCAGTGTAGTTTGTATTTTCATAATTGTATTTTATCTGAAGACAAACTTTTTTTTTTAATTTCGTTTTCCTACTAACTAAAGTGACCCACATAGACTGAACATGGCCACGGCTTTGTCCGGAATGGTGATTTAGTCCCTATTCCCTAAAAGCTTTAAAGTGCACTAATAGTTCTATTTGCGTGCTAAGGTACATTGTTTAGACGTTTAATCAAAGATTGGAGAAATTTCACTTTATATTATTGATTTGCTTAAATAGCTATATTCCAAGAGTCATACAACAGCACACTAGGTAGTGAATATAGTTTGGTTTGGGAAGCTTCCAGGAAACCTGTTGGTATGTGTAAACAATAATGATGTAAGTATTAATTCCTCTGGTGGGGTTTGTTTGTTTGTTTGTTTTTTAGAATGGATGATAATATATAAGGTTGTAATAGACACTTATGAGTTTATTGTTTTCAATAAGTGTATATGGAAGAGTATCATTTTCTGTTGAGGGGAGAGAAAAGTACACTGAAACGAAAACGAAAGTTTCCATAAGTATTGGCACCTCCCACACACATACACGCACCTAGATGAGAACAAGGAAGGAGCACTGAAAACAGGTCAGTGTTTATTTCTTTACACTTATGTGGATTTTCTGTATATTGTTCGTTTAAAAAAAAAAGTCTAATTCAGATCAAATTCCTGACTCAGATCTGAAAGTTACTGTATTTGTTCTCTACACTTTTATACCAAAGGCTTCCATAAGGGTTCACTGGAGAGGTAAATTTGTCACCCGACCCTGAAACACATTTAAATATTTATTTTTATATCCATATCCTTGGGGTGGCACGGTGGTGTAGTGGTTAGCGCTGTCGCCTCACAGCAAGAAGGTCCTGGGTTCGAGCCCCGGGGCCGGCGAGGGCCTTTCTGTGTGGAGTTTGCATGTTGTCCGCGTGGGTTTCCTCCGGGTGCTCCGGTTTCCCCCACAGTCCAAAGACATGCAGGTTAGGTTAACTGGTGACTCTAAATTGACCGTAGGTGTGAGTGTGAATGGTTGTCTGTGTCTATGTGCCAGCCCTGTGATGACCTGGCGACTTGTCCAGGGTGTACCCCGCCTTTCGCCCGTAGTCAGCTGGGATAGGATCCAGCTTGCCTGCGACCCTGTAGAAGGATAAAGCGGCTAGAGATAATGAGATGAGATGAGATCCATATCCTTTGTGTTTAGTATTTCAGGTGATAATTTACGAAAACGTAGTGTTTTTCGTAGGAGAGGAGAAAGGACACGACAAAATCGCCAATTTTCGCCAGATTCTAAGTGTACATGGGCGATTCAAACAGATATTAGTTTTTAAATAGATCTTAAAGAGTGGTCTTTTTGGCATACACTGAGAGAACATTCTGGTTACACCAGATCACTGATGCTCAGGGTGAAAACAAAAAGATGGTTCAGTACCTGGATTTCTTACTATTGCAACTTTTGATGCTACCTTTAACTTCATGGCTGTAGTGATCGAACTAAGCGGAGATGTACATCCCCTGCCTGGGCCATCTACTGGATCTGGATAACTACTCGAACCACAAACCGCCCTAATGATCACCGTGCAATAAAGGATAGGCCGCTTGCAGGAATTGGTCACGTGTCAGTTTTCCCCATAGCAACAAGCCCGTGGTAGGCAAGCTAACTTGACATTCCTTGACAACCATAAAGCCAGTATCTCACTGGGCTGCGACAGCCTGAGAGTAGTTGGAGACACAACAATTGCGATAAAATATGCGAATTAGCGACAATTTTCACTTGGAATCACAGTGAATTGATATTCACATATTTTATCGCAATTGCTGTGTCTCCAGCTAGTCGCGGGCTGTCGCAGCCCAGTGAGAAAATTGGCTGAACTTGCACTTCCTGTCTCATGGAAACTGACTTGAGAAGGGTTTGTGACAGCTTTGCGACACCAGCGACGCATTTACGGCTATTTTGAGAGAAATTTAGTCGCACAAATTTTTTGAACATGTTCAAAATTTCAGCGATGAAGGAGCGACACTTTGCGACTCATGCGAGGAAATTGAGAAGCCCCGCGAATGTTTCAAGACACTTTTGAAACTCTCACGCGAATGACGTTCGCAATTTGTCACAAGCTGTCGCAGCCCAGTGAGATACTGGCTTAAGAGTTTGACTGGTGATGCGAAGCAATCCATTTCTATAATAGCTGTTTTTACCTTTTCTACTGTCTTTTTTTTTTACCCGTATTTTCGTGTGTACTTGGAAAAATTTGTGGTTTTAACTTCTATCGTAAGTTAAAGCAAATCATTGGCTATAAAAGAGAGTTTTTTGGACTCAAGTTGGTCGCCACCGAAAGAAATTCACGTGCTAAATGGTGGATTTCTCAGGTATGTTTATAACTTTTATAATTTCTCCTTTTCTAACTTTATCGTTCGCTTAATGTGTGAAGATTCTTGAAAATAAATACAGATATATAAATACAGATATATCCGCCATTCCGCACGTGAATTTCTTTCGGCGGCGACCAACTTGAGTCCAAAAAAAACCTCTCTTTTACGGCCAATGATTCGCTTTAACTTATGACACAAGTTAAAACCACAAACTTTTTCCAAGTACTCATGAAAATTCAGGTCAAAAAAGACCATAGAAAAGGTAAAAACAGCTATTATAGAAATGGATTGCTTCGCATCGCCAGTCAAACGCTTATGGTTGTCAAGGAATGTCAAGTTAGCTTGCCCACCACAGGCTTGTTGCTATGGGGAAAACTGACACATGACCAATTCCTGTAAATGGCCTATTCGCTACACAAGGCTTTTAATGCAAAAAGTCGATAAGCATGTCTTTACATTTTTTTGGATTTAACTTCATACCCCTTTTACTAGCTTATCTATCCACATCATTGACTGTGAACTGTAAATATGAGGGGGAACACGTAAGAATAACTTAAATAACTGACATGTCATCAACATGCATAATCCTATTGGGAATTTTAGAGCAAAAATCATTAACAAGAAAACAGAACAACAGCGGGGCAAGCTTAGTACCCTGTGGTATTGCACCATTAGGAAATACCGGAGAAGAAAGTATATTATCAATCCTGACCCTCTGAGATCTATTTTATAGAAATGAGGCAACCTACCTAATAAGAAAAGGGTTAATACCCAGCTTATCTAGCTCATTAAGTAAGACATTATGATCCACAAGATCAAAACCCTTGGGAAAATCAGAAAAGAAGATTCTAACATAACACTGTCCTCTATCTAATGTCTCTAAAATGACATGTAGGAAAAAGGTCAGTGCCTATGTAGTTGATCTACCAGCAAGGCAAAATTGATGATTGTCAAGTTTCTGTGATACAGACTTCAGCATGAAGTGTGATGTCTTCCAGGACTTTAGCCAGGGGAGAGGTCAGAGAAATTGGTCGCAGGTCATTCTTAATATTTACTGGAGGCCAGGTCACATTGACTGGGAGCAGCTGAATTGGAAAAAAGTACGACTCGGTTGTGCTGGTGAACCAGTACGAATGACTCACTAAAAAGAGTCGTTCAAAAGGAATGACTCGTTTATAAACTGTACACCAATGTTGCTAGCATAGCAGCATGTTACACTGTTTGCTCTAACAAAAGAGCAAGAGTTTCTTTCTCGGTCACCATTTTCCAGTAAGATTCAAACTAATATTACTGATACCGCTTTTCGACCAACAGAGAACGGGTTCTTGATTTGGTTCTGTTCATTCTTTGAACATTGGTGCCAGTTAGCGAACCAGCCCATGTTTTCACCAGTTTTGAGTGGAACGGTTGTAATCAAGGATGCGTCATGAACGGAAGGCGTTGCACAATTCACAACAGGAGTAAGCAGTTGTAGCAGGATGGCAGTGCGCACTGATTACCTCTGAGCTTTTGTTCTGTGATTTACAGATATTTGTTTTCAGTCCATTTTTTTCTGAAGATGTATCCTTTTCCGTTGCATTCTCCATTGGGAACCGACTTTTCAGGTTCTGAACCAATTTATTTTTGGTCAAAATGCTCTGAATAGTCCAAAATTTGGCGTGTGAACAAGAACCAAAGCTGTTCCCTGTTGCTCGAAAAGGGGTATGTAAGAACATTTGGAGAAGTAGTAGGCACATTCATGTAATCAATCAATCAATCAAGGTCCTTCCCATTCCACAAGGCACACTGGGTGGCACTGACCTCCATTTCAGTAGCCCATGGCCTCTTGCCTATTACAGACCTAGGGTTACAGGGGGTCCTCTGGTACTCACAAGAGTTTGACTCCATACTCACATCTATATTGCGATGTGCCTCGCCAGATGGCAGTAGGTACCATTTTTACAATGATCTTTGGTATGACCCAGCCACAAGTAGACCTCACGATCTCCCAAAGGAGTGGCAGACATACTAACTACTAGGCCAACTTGTGGTTACATTCATGTAAGTGTCGATTGAATTCAGTTATACAACACGGTTGCATTGAGTTGCTTCACAGGCCCTGTTCACACCTGGAAATTGACTGCATTATCGCCTGAGTCACAAAATACATAATCATTGGAAGACTGTTTGGAAAACGTGCTAAGTGGTAGAGCTGTTCACTGCTTGGCTAATGGATGAAGGTGATGGAGACAAGAGCAGCAGTTTTTAATATCTTGTCCACTTGTGATCAGATCACTCGAGACAGATGTTAATACCAGGTATGAACAGGGCCAGAGACATATTACTTACACAGATTGATATGCAAGTTGCTCAGGGTGAATTTTTTGCTTCCTTAAAGCATTGGAACCTTTTACTTCCTGTTCAGGAAACCCTTATGTGGAGTATTACATTCTCCCAGAAGGACAACCAAAGAACACTTAAAGATTCCACATAACTCCTTTACATTTGTACAGTATGCCAGGACACATATACATTGAAGAACAGTTTAGTCTACCCTTGCAACAAGCATTTCAATGTACATATGTCCTGACATGCTGTGTAAATGATAAATAGACTTGACTTGAACTTGTTTACAATTTACACTCCCAGCTTACTTTGATTTCTTTTGGTACAGAGAAAATAAGAAGACACAAAGATGTCCATTGCTTTCTTTGGTTGGGAAGTGGACTATGATGAGGACCGTCACCTCAGAGCAGAACAAGAGCCTAAGTCTGGCAGGCGTTACACCATGTACCATGGCACCAAGGTCCAAGCAGCACGCCAAATAATCCAAAATGGCTTCTCCCAGTCCCCAGATGGGATGTTGGGGCCTGGGGTTTACGTGAGCCGCAACCAGAGGAAAGCTGAGCGCTACCCCATAAACTCGGTCGTCACTGAACGTGTGGTTCTGAAGCTGAGTGTCGATTGTGGAAAAGTCAAGAAAATTGACAAGGACAACCACCCTATGCAGAAGACCTGGCACAACAATGGCTACGATACAGCCTGGGTACCACCCAACTGTGGTATGAAAGCTGTTCCAAGTGGCCTGGAGGAAGACTGCGTGTGGGACCCCAAACGCATCGAGGTGATCGATATCGTGTTGGCACCCAACACCACCATTTTGAATGAATTAAAGCAGTTAATCACCCAGAATAGTCCACAAGCTGCCGCCGCCAATGCCAACCCACAAGTGTGCCAGTTGTGCAAGTGGAAAATAGTTCCAGCGCATAGCGTTCAGACCTGCTGGGGCTGCGGGGAAACCATCTGCACGCTGATGACTAAACACAAGTGCAATCACTGGAGCTAGGAAGCCGTTTCTGAACCTTGGCATGATGATACAACCATATGACGGGATATAGTGATTCATTAATTCATCTTCAGTAAGGGAGCCAGTCCCAGGGATATCCACCAGTCCATTGCTGGGCGTATAGTGATAATTTTTTTTTTTAAAAACAAGATCAAATCCTCTTCAAGGAATACTCTGGCCTTTTTCATAACTACAATGTCATTGGTGCCATAAATTTTCTACTGTTATGAGGCTAATGTAACTAATAAATAAGGGAAGCATATTTACAGCCAATATTTTTGCATCATGCAAAGTACATGCAGCGACTAGCGAAGCTGGGAGGATGGTGGAGGAGTATCTTTCAGTTATTT
This sequence comes from Neoarius graeffei, assembly GCF_027579695.1. NCBI lineage: Eukaryota > Metazoa > Chordata > Actinopteri > Siluriformes > Ariidae > Neoarius > Neoarius graeffei. Next base: position 44,165,065 of record NC_083596.1, read on the forward strand.
AGCTATCCTGCGTACTAATCTCTGTAATCAATCAATCAATCAATCAATCAATCAATCAATAGTCCAAAAAAGAAACCCGTTGGTGCTTCATTTTCGGACGTTGCCCTCCACCGTTCTCGATCTTGTGCGATCTCCGTCATCTGGTGAAGGGTCATGTCCATCCATTCTGTGATGTCATCAATCCACGCCCATCTAGGCTGCCCCTTCCTGTTGCTTCCGTCGACCATACCAAGCATAATTATCTTCAACACCCGGTCGTCATTCATTCTGCACACATGCCCAAGCAACCGATCTTTCCTCCTCTTGATGATAGTCACATCATCATCTTCTAGGTGCACACGCTGCCTGATCGCTTCGTTCGTCACATAATAACCTCAGTTATAACCGCAATAACGTGCCATCAGATTAAGTAATCATAAAACGTTCCAAACTTTCCTTTTACACCTGCTTTATCTCCTGCTTCTGTAGTATATGTGTGATGACTACGGATAATTCTTTGAAACTCATGTATCATCTATTACGAGCTCTGCGAGAAGTCATTAGTGCGTTCAAAAAAGAAAAATCGTGTTCATGTAAACTTTTTTTATTTTGTAGAACACATTCATGGATTACTTTGTGAAGGATATTTGTAAATAACATTAAATCTGTATAATTCTTCCTTTCAGGGATGTGGCTGCTTTCCCAGAGGCCGGAACGTGGTCATAGATTAACACAATAATTGTGTGTATCGAATTGCTCTTAATACTAGTGATGCGTCATGATTTGCAAAGGAATCAACTCGTTGAACCAGAGTCTGCGCCAGTGTAACAAATCGTAGCTATACAAATTCAACTGGAACTATATTTTATACGTGGCGTCTCGTACCCAACCATACAATGCGATAAGAGGGGAAAAAAAATAAAAAATCGAAATAATAAAAAAAGGTTGCACTTCAAAATGAGTTCCTGTTAAGAAACTGCGATGCTAAACAACATAGCTAAGCTTCCCTTTTTTTTGTTAGTAACATTAGCTGATTTAATATCATATGAAGACGTGGATATGGTGCAGTGCTGAAAACTGTGTTTGTTTGTAGGTTGTTCCACGATGAAGTTAATTTCCTGCCATTGTATGTGGATGCAACTTTCTGACTGTAGGACGATGAATCACAAATCTTTAACCACTTTTGTAAACCTGTCACTCAAATTGCAACGTGGTTGTCTATTTGTTTTGGCTCCACCCACTCCGGCTCTTTTCATCGAGTCTGATTATTTGGCTCAGCTCACCACTAAGACTTGACAAATTTTGCGATATCTATTTCGAATTATAAAGGAGACATGCATTCTACCCCTTTTCCACATGTTCTACAGTTCCGTGATGTGTTGATCAAATGGCAAACGTTCAGCATGAACCCTGGGAGAAAAACGGCTAACGTTATTTTCCCATTATCGTGGATTCTGTAGCAAGTTACACCAATAGCTTTATCGAAATTTAGCATGTTAGCATAATCTCGTGCGAAACAGCCAAAGAAACGCATAGCATAATCCATCCATTATTTGTAGCCGCTTATCCTGTACAGGGTCGCGGGCGAGCTGGAGCCTATCCCAGCTGACTAGTACACCCTAGACAAGTCGCCAGGTTATACATAGCATAATGATTTTAAAAAAATATTTACACTTCTCTCGTCTACAGTTTTACCACGCACAGTTGGTATTGATCCCTCTTGGTTTTAGGAACAAAAAAGTGTCATCAAAAATAAACTCAATCCACTCAGCTGTTTTATCCTCTTAGTTTTTTTTTTTTTTGGGGGGGGGGGTCAGTGGTCAACAGTCAACGTAACGATGTGTGTTGCTCTGTGCTTAGCTCGTTTCAACATAATGCTCGTGGGTCCAGGTAGTGCTTGTAAGAAAAAAATGACGCAGTTTCGCAAAGGTAGTTCTCTAAAGCCATGAGTTGAGACACTGAAATGGGGTGTGGTATAATTCTAACGAGCTCTAATCTTTACTTAAGTAAGGGAGGCCAAATCTGAACAGCAGCCAAAATTAAACTGGGTGGGCTTCCTAAAAGTCTCTTAACACTAAGAGCAGCTTAACTAGGAGAGAGATCATTCATTGTGCTGCTCGCTCCACCATTTAACGATGATCTTTGTGCCACAATCCTTTTGGGAAACTCAGGCCTGATTTGATTGGGTGGCCTTATTTCAGCGTTTGTACGTTGGTTGCGCACTCCAGCTGAAAAAGTGAGGTTTTTTTCATAATATGATTCCATTAAATTGCAAATATATAGATTTAAAAAAAAATAAATGATGTTGCAGCAGACAAAAGTCACACTTCGAAGCTCATCTCATCTCATCTCATCATCTCTAGCCGCTTTATCCTGTTCTACAGGGTCGCAGGCGAGCTGGAGCCTATCCCAGCTGACTACGGGCGAAAGGCGGGGTACACCCTGGACAAGTCGCCAGGTCATCACAGGGCTGACACATAGACACAGACAACCATTCACACTCACATTCACACCTACGCTCAATTTAGAGTCACCAGTTAACCTAACCTGCATGTCTTTGGACTGTGGGGGAAACCGGAGCACCCGGAGGAAACCCACGCGGACACGGGGAGAACATGCAAACTCCGCACAGAAAGGCCCTCGCCGGCCACGGGGCTCAAACCCGGACCTTCTTGCTGTGAGGTGACAGCGTTAACCACTACACCACCGTGCCGCCCCAAATAATCTTTCTATGGAAGCATTTTGATTAATTTACATTAGAACAAAAACAGTTCTCATGCGTCAGATCTCGGTGTTTGATTCAGAGTTGACTCGCTATATATGAATCATACAGATGTTTCACGCAAACACCGAGTTACATCTGTAATCATCTGTTGCAATGGCGTCGCTACTCCAAATTTTGCATTAAAGTGAATTTTTTTTTTTAATTGCAGTATGATATAAAACAAAAAATAAGGGATCAAGTTAGTGAAATTTACGATTCTGGTCATGGATTTGTGATTCATTCCATTATATTATGATGTAAATGTACCGATGCAACAAGACACTAGAAAAACAGAATCAAATTTATACGACTTGATATTCACGCTTGTGTAATGAGACAGAGATACAAGGAAGGAACTCAGGATTATTAGACCGCACAACCTCTATTGCATATTAGCCTTGAAAACACGTTACTGTCTATGCAGTTTTGTTTACGTAACATTTGTTCTCTGGATCAATATAAAGTTGACACAATATGCCTGCGTACATGGACTTTATATGGAAACTATATTTTTCCACTTGAACGCATTTTTTAAGAAAAAAATCCTTCTGTTCACTGCCTTGTTCCATCTTGCTATGAAATAGTGATAATCCTACAATCTGATATAGACAATCGTTTATTTTTTTAAGCTGTGCTTATATTGATCAGGTTATTGTGTTGTGTTAATTGCAATAAAGTTTCTCTTCACTGAATAAATAAATGTGAGAGAATATGATTCATCTTTTCTTACATTGTGAAGGACACACAGGGTGGGTTAAAAGTATTGCAGAAACTGATCTACTTGGATTTTCATACAATTTGCACACAATGGTGCAAAACATCTGTCCATTATCTGTAAGTGTCCTGTGCAGGCAAACTGAAGCCTATCCCAGCTGACTACGGGCGAAAGGCGGGGTACACCCTGGACAAGTCGCCAGGTCATCACAGGGCTGACACTTATACCCTGTCCACACTAGGGATTTTGTACCGATGCGATACTACTTTCGTACCGCAACACCTGTCCACACTAGCAACTATACCGGTACTGTAGCGGTATAACTGTATCAGTACGAAACCCACAAATGTATGGGTTTCGTACCGGTACAGTATCGGTACTGTAGCGCTTCGCTGTAGTGTGGACAGATGAAGCGGTTCTGTATCGATACAAATATAATGCGCATGCGCAAAGTCACACACCTCAATCGATGTCTTCGCTGAATAAAATAGTGAAGAATGGAGATTCGTTTGTCTCTTTCTTTCTCTCTCTCTCTCTCTCTCTCAACTGCCTCGCGCGTTTTATACGATTCGACTGAATAAATGACCACCAGAAATACAGACTGTACATTGACAACAAAAAGCACACACGCGTTGTTTCATCCGCCATATTCTCGGAAGGAAATTACTCGGTAACCATGGAAACATTTCGTGCACGCGCATTTCAACTACCGTGAAAGAAAACCGCAAAACATTTCTCGCTAGTGTGGACAGATGCACTAAACTGTACCGGTATACTTTGTATCGATACAGTTATACCACTATCGTACCGGTATAAGTGTGAACGCAGCATAACTGTATCGATACAAAGTATACCGGTACAGTTTAGTGCATCTGTCCACACTAGCGAGAAATGTTTGTGGTTTTCTTTCACGGTAGTTGAAATGCGCGTGCGCAAAATGTTTCCGTGGTTACCGAGTAACTTCCTTCCGAGAATATGGCGGATGAAACGTGTGTGCGCTTTTTGTTGTCAGTGTACAGTCTGTATGGTGGTGGTCATTTATTCAGTCGAATCGTATAAAACGCGCGAGGCAGTTGAGAAAGAAACAAACGAATTTCCGTTCTTCACTATTTTATTCAGCGAAGACATCGATTGAGGTGTGTGACTTTGCGCATTATATTTGTATCGATACAGAACCACTTCATCTGTCCACACTACAGCGAAGCACTACAGTACCGATACTGTACCGGTACGAAACCCATACATTTGTGGGTTTCGTACCAATACAGTTATACCGCTACAGTACCGGTATAGTTGCTAGTGTGGACAGGTGTTGCGGTACGAAAGTAGTATTGTATCGGTACAAAATCCCTAGTGCGGACAGGGTATATGGGTTTCGTACCGGTACTGTAGCTCTTTGCTGTAGTGTGGACAGATGAAGCGGTTCTGTATCGATACAAATATAATGCGCATGCGCAATGAACCATTCCTACTTCTTCCGGGTTATTCATACAATACAATACGCACGTGCATTCCAGCTGTAAATCTCATCTCATTATCTCTAGACGCTTTATCCTTCTACAGGGTTGCAGGCAAGCTGGAGCCTATCCCAGCTGACTACGGGCGAAAGGCGGGGTACACCCTGGACAAGTCGCCAGGTCATCACAGGGCTGACACATAGACACAGACAACCATTCACACTCACATTCACACCTACGGTCAATTTAGAGCCACCAGTTAACCTAACCTGCATGTCTTTGGACTGTGGGGAAAACCGGAGCACCCGGAGGAAACCCACGCGGACACGGGGAGAACATGCAAACTCCACACAGAAAGGCCCTCGCCGGCCCCGGGGCTCGAACCCAGGACCTTCTTGCTGTGAGGCGACAGCGCTAACCACTACACCACCATGCCACCCCCAGCTGTAAATAAAACGTCAAAATGGCCCAAAACGACCGTGGAGCTACATGGAGCAAAGACAAAGCTATGTGTTTGTTGGAGCTTTGGGGAGACGAGCGATGCCAGGAACAGTTGAGGGGTACACGTACGAGTCTTTCTCAACTGCCTCACGCGTTTTATACGATTCGACTGAATAAACGACCACCAGAAATACAGACTGTACATTGACAACAAAAAGCACACGTTGTTTCATCCGCCATATCCTCGGAAGGAAGTTACTCGGTAACCACGGAAACATTTCACGCACGCGCATTTCAACTACCGTGAAAGAAAACCGCAAACATTTCTCGCTAGTGTGGACAGATGCACTAAACTGTACCGGTATACTTTGTATCGATACAGTTCTACCACTATCGTACCGGTATATATGTGAACACAGCTATAGACACAGACAACCATTCACACTCACATTCACACCTACGGCCAATTTAGAGCCACCAGTTCACCTAATCTGCATGTCTTTGGACTGTGGGGGAAACATGCAAACTCCACACAGAAAGGGCCCCGTCGGCCACTGGGCTCAAACCCAGAACCTTCTTGCTGTGAGGTAACAGTGCTAACCACTACACCACCGTACCGCCCTGGTGCAAAACATCCAGTAAGAAATCAGAAGAGACTGGTCAAACCGGACTGAGCTGACAGGAAAGCTAACCGTGGTGAGCAGAAAAGCGTCTCAGAACACACAACATATTGAACCTTGAGGAAGATGGGCTGCAACAGCACATCGGGTTTCACTCCTACAAGTGAACATAGACTCTCCGAAAGGGGACCTCACCTCACCTGGACTTTGTCTAATTTTCAGCTGTCCAGTTTGACAGATTAACACTTGCAGTCATGTGCAAAAGTCTTATAGACCAAAAATGGCTTAAAAATAATGAAAATGTTTCAGCAATAAAACAGAAGTAAGCCATAACAAATGAAACAAAGTCAATATTTGGTGCTTTAAAAAAAAAAAAAGTCTCCGGTCCAATGAATGCAGGTTTTCAGGAAATGTCCCAAGCTGTAGGTTTTACTGAGCATCTTGCAGAACCAGCCACAGTTCTTCTGGACACCTTGACGGTCACACTTGCTTCTTAAATTTTGCACCAAAATCCAGCAGCCTTCATGATGTTTTCTTTTTTAATCTGCAAAGTGCTCTCTTATGTATGTAATGTGCTGCTCAGACATACAGTATTACAAACATTTTTTTTCTGTAAAATTGAATTTTGTGCTGGAAAACGAATGAACATTTGGAACTCCACAATGTGTTTGTAATGTTTTGACTCAACGTCGAAATCATCAAACAGAAATGTATAACAAAGTTTGTATGAAGAAGAGGGAGAAAAAAAAAAAAAAAGGGTGTCTAACACTACGTTCACACTGCAGGCTGAAGTGACTCAAATCCGATTTTTTCGCCCATATGTGACCTGGATCCGATCTTTTATTGACAATATGAACGACACAGATCCGATTTTTTCAAATCCGACCCAGGCCGTTTGGATATGTGGTCCTAATTCCGATTCCTATCCGATCTTTTCATATGCGACTTCAGTCTGAACCGCCAGGTCGCATTCATCCGACTTACACGTCATCAACAAGCCACAAACGTCACTATTCTGCGCTGAAGTAGGCGGCGGGTCTCTCAAAAAAAAGTTACAACAACATGGCTTTGATGTTCCGGGCAATTCCATGTAAATGTCAACCTCACCATGCAAAAATAAAGCAACATGTAATACATCAAAACCACTCCCAGAGATCTCACCTAGGCCTGTATTTTACAGATGTGAATAAGTTGAACCAATTTGTAACCAACCTAATATGTCACTGTCAGTCTCTTTCTTTCTTATAATGTAAACCCCAAGCTAAAATCAACTTTGATCATGTACAATTCTATATTATTGCCACAAGCCACAGAAATGTATGCAAAAATCCACAAAACAGCAAAACAATAGCCATCCTAAATATTATTTAAGAACTTTGATAGTTTTAGCTGATATTTAGAGAGTTTTTCAAAGGGTTATGGTGGTTAAATTGCTGATTTTCTAAACATATGCCATGTCTATTTCAGACGCGTCACATCCATAACGGAATTTCGTCACATCCATAACGCTGACTTTTCCTTCCGAAACTCTGCATGAAATACAAAATATTTTAAACAAAGATTTTTTAATATTCACCTTGGACCCCTCTATCAAATGGATATCTCCATTTCGACATTAGGTTTACGATTTCACAGAGTTTGATAAAAATGTACAGTCACCCAAGAAAAGTGATACTTTTTCTGTCACATCCATAACGCATCTTTTATTGGCATTTTCTGGCATGCCCTAGATGTACTATGGGAATTGTTCTTGTTCTATCACTTCTCCAGTATGGTACAGCCTTAAAATATGCAACACCTGTTTAAATACTGGGAGACAATAAAACATGCACTGGGTCATTTGTTGCCATTTTGAGTTCAAGTGTCACGTCCATAACGCTGGAATTGCCCTTCCTTTGAACGGAGGTTGCAGTCACTACCCCGCAGAACGCCTGAGCCAAAACCCTTGCCCTCTTCCTTCTCAATCTCCTCCTTAACATCAGGCTATTGTGCATGTTCTGGCTCCGTCGCAACAACAACTGCATAATCGCCAGGTACTCCATGCTGGCTACTGTCATACACAGGAAACTTTAGGTTACTTCCGTAAACACTGGCCATGCTCACTGCGTGTGACGTCGTCGTATCCTGCAATGCGCATGCGGAACACTTTTAGGTCGCTTTTCGTTCATACTGAGGATCACATACAAGTCGCATATATTTGTTAATGTGAACGACCTCACAAAAAAATCGGATTTCACAAAAAAATCGGAATTGAGCATTAAGCCTTGCAGTGTGAACGTAGTGTAAGACTTTTGCACAGTACTGTATATGACGAATTAGAAAAGGTAGGGAAATCTATAATGAGCAAGACGAGAAAGATAGATATAATGCCATTCACTTGATTTAATCCAAGACACAAAGGAAACAGACATTTTACATTTACAAGAAGTCCAGAAACTAGACTGGTCCCGCCTGAGTTCGGGTGAACGTGTGGATTTCCAGTCACACTGTACATAGTGTGTTGGGGAAAGGGGCGTTGCCAAGCTGATCATTTAGTCAGGATGTTAAGACAGGTAGTTGACTTCATCATTTCAAATTTTTCAGCTTCCCTGCTGCTCTTTGTGCTGTATTATCCCCTTAGCAATGAGGTCTGGGATCTCCACGGCAAGCCAAGGTCCGAGCTGAAGAGAAGAGAAGAGAAGAAAAATATGTGACGTAGGCAAAACGTACAATGAATCAAACAACTCGAATAAAGACGTGACACTTACTCCCAGCGCCATCAAATGAGCCAGTCCGAATTTTGGCACGTTTCTCGCCCACAGCGGCTTGAAGTGATCCGTCAGGCAGATCTTACCCCCTCTTTTAGGATGAAATAAAAATGTAATTCTCCAGACTGTTTTGGCTTCACACAGGAAACAGAAGGAACAGAAAAATAAACGGACCTGTACATCTTTGCCGTCTTGCCATCTAGTTCAGGGATTGCCACTTCAGGAGCCGTCGCGGGATACGTGACCGGAATCTTCAAATAGAGTTGGGTTTAAGAAAGACATCGACCGTTTTAAGGAATATATGTACCGTATATACGGGTCATGGATTTTAAGTTCAACTTCCATAAAGTACTTACGTCAAATTCCATGTCAAATTCATATTTAAGAAGCTCGTGGATGTACCAGCATTTTCCAAACCACCTGCAATGAAGAGGTCCTTTTAGACAATACAACTTTACCCCACAAACTGAAAAAGTTTGATTATTCTATTCTTTCTATCTAACTCTAGTCATTCTATTCTACGCCTTGTATTCACTGTATTTTATTCTACTCATTAGTTATCTTATTTTCTATTCCGATAAAACGAGTCATTATTCTACTTTTTTCCTCCCCTATTTCAGTTTATTCTACTCTTTATCCTTTTTTCTATTCCATTCTACACTATTCATTAGTTATTAACTATTTTGATAAAACCCAATTCCATTCTAACTAACTACCTTAACAATCCTTCCTCGGAACACATTGGCACTCAGATAATCGCGATGACAATATATCCAAATTATGAATGAATGAATGAATGAATTTATTTATTTCGAACATGTATAAAAATGTATGTAACTATTTGTACATACAAAAGAAAGAAAATGAAAAAAAGTGACAAAAAAAAGAATAAATAAAATAACATAAAAAGCTAAGACATTACAGTACACCGCACATTGTTCGAAAAAGGAGTGGGAAGAAATACAATACTTTTTTTTTTTAATTTCCCACCCCTTTTTAACTACCCCGAAATCCAAACTACATTAATACACCTATAAAAATATATACCATATATACACTTCATGATTATCCATATAAATATATAATTACAAAAATAAATATATACTACATACCATATATATATATATATATATATATATATATATATATATATATATATATACACACACACACACATATATATATATACACACACACACACACACACACTTCATAAATATCTATATAAATATTTAGTTACAAAATTAAATATATACTTCATTCCATATATACACTTCATAAATATCTATATAAATATATAATTACAAAAAATATATATATACACTTTATACCATATATACACTTCGTAAATATCTATATAAATATATAATTACAAAAATAAATATCTACTACATACCTATCCCTGTAAATATGAAGATATCTATCCCATAAATAAATATATACCATATACTAAGTTAGTTCTAATATAACAATCAACTCTATTCTATTTATCCCTCATCATCCTCCATTGACATACTTCCTCTTCAATATACTTATTTAAAAATATTTTTTTGTACCTTTTTTTAAACAGATTTATATTTGCACTTTGTTTTATTTCTGTCTCCAGTCTGTTCCATAAAGTCCCCCCACAGCTCGATACGCACATGCTTTTCATATTTGTTCTAACCTTTGGTTTTTTAAAATTTAGGTGTCCCCTTAGATTATATCCCCCCTCTCTCTCACTAAACATTCCTTGTATATTTTTTGGCAATAGATTATTTCTCGCTTTGTACATTATTTGTGCTGTTCTGAATTTGACCAGATCCATAAATTTCAACATGTGTGATTTTATGAATAGTGAGTTTGTGTGATCTCTGTATCCTGTTTTGTTTATTGTGCTTATTGCTCTTTTCTGTATTGTACATATCGGCTGCAGAGTGGTTTTGTAGGTGTTTCCCCAGACTTCGACACAGTAAGTCAGATATGGCAAAAATAATGAGTAATATAGAGTATGCAAAGATTTACAATCAAGAATATGTTTTGTTTTCCACAGAATTGCCGAGCACTTTGCCAGTTTTGCTCGTACGTATCCTACATGAGGTTTCCAGCAGACTTTATGATCCAAAATCACACCAAGAAATTTAATTTCCTGTACCATTTCTATCTTAGTATTGTCTATTATCAATTCTACATTACAATCTATTTTGTGTCTCCCAAACAACATGATCTTTGTTTTGCTTAGATTTAATGAGAATTTATTTTTGTCAAACCATAGTTTTCGTTTATTTATTTCAGTTGTGATTATCTCTAAAGTCTGCTGCAAACTCTCACCGGAACAAAAAATATTGGTGTCATCTGCAAACAAAAATTTCAGTACTCGCGAAATTGTACATATGTCATCGATATATATTATGAATAATTTCGGACCTAATATTGACCCCTGTGGTACCCCGCATGTAATGTTCATGAAATCAGATTTATGGTCACCTATCTGCACAAACTGTTGCCTGTTTCTTAGATAGCTCGACAGCCAGCTCCACCCAACTCCCCTAACACCACACTTTTCTAGTTTACTTAATAATATACTATGATCAATGGTATCAAATGCTTTTTTTAGGTCCACAAATACTCCAATTGCTATTTTTTTATTGTCTATACATTTTGTGATTTCCTCTATTAGTTCCATTAGTGCCATCGATGTTGATCTGTCCGTTCTGAATCCATATTGACTGTCTGTAAGGAGGTTGTGTTTTTCAATGAATTTGTCCAGTCTATCTGAAAAAAGTTTTTCGAGTATTTTGGAGAATTGGGGGAGTAAAGAAACAGGCCTGTAGTTTGTGAAATGGTGTCTATCTCCATTTTTAAACAATGGTATCACTTTTGCAATTTTCATTTTGTCTGGAAATGTACCTGATTGAAAAGATAAATTGCAGATGTGGGTGAGTGGTTTCACAATTCCCTCAATAACTGTCTTTACTGTTAACATGTCTATATCATTCCAGTCTGCAGAAGTTTTGTTTTTACATTTTCTTACAATTTGGATAATTTCTTCCTCATCAGTTGCAGTTAGAAAAATTGTACTTGGATTTCTGGACCCCATATCTTCTATGTCCCCACATTGTGTTGTCTCGGGTTCCTTTATTTTTGCCGCTAAATCTGGTCCCACATTTACAAAGAATTGATTAAAACCATTCACCACATCCTCCATATTATTTATGGTCTTATCATTTTCAGTGTAATACTCCGGGTAATTTGTAGTTTTGGATCCATTTCTCACAATACCATTTAGTACAGTCCATATACCTTTAATATTGTTTTAATTTTTCTCCACTAATTTATTATAATAGTCTTTCTTACATATCCTTATAATATTAGTTAATTTATTTTTATATTGTTTATATTTTTCCTCTGCCTCTATAGTTCGATGCTTTAAGAATTGTCTGTATAATATATTTTTCTTTTTGCAGCCATTTTGTAGCCCCTTGGTGACCCACGGACTATTTGTATATTTATGTATATTACTGTATTTCTTTATAGGACAATTTTTATTATATAGTTCATTGAATATTATTAAAAATTAGGCTAAAATCAAATGAATAGATTACTATTCCTTTCTACTCCTTTCATCCTTTGCGGTTTTATTTTATACCCCTCAGCAAAAAATTCCCGTGCAGGGATTGGCCAAGTGACACAAAATAGTTACATCACTGATTAAACACCATTTACAAAATACGGACGAGTCATGAAATACGGATTCATGGAAAATAAAAAATGTAATACAAAGTACGGCTCTTTTATTCATGAACATGTGATATTTTCCGTGAAATGTCAATAGCAAATTAATAGACCTATAAACAGGGCTTTGAACCGGTTCAAGGAACGAAAACCGGGAACTTTTTCTATTTCACATGGAACAGAAACGAAACCAGAAACTTTATTATTTTTTATGTTCCGGAACAGAAACGCTTATTAAAAATAATGGTAACCGGTTAATACCGGTTTTTATTTCGTTCCTCAAAGTTTCCGTAGCCTACAAATAAAAAAGTCATTCTTCTCCTGCGCAAGTTTCTATGACCCGCTGGGGTTCACTTCCTGTGTGACGTTCGCTGACTGAATGGAGAGAGCGGGAGGGTGGACTACTATCACGTCTCCATGTGATAATAAGTGAATTACTGAGTGTCTGAGCAAAGAAGAGCCTGAACGATGCAACCTCCCTACTGGCTGTTTGTAAAAATGTATCAATTGTTGCTCTTCATCGCGGGCTCGAGAGACGAGACCTGACGAGTTAGTTCGTTGGTAGCAGAACAAAATGTCTGGACACAAATCGGGTTTTCAGAAAACGAAAGAAAATAAACGGAGGGTCGAAAATACAAAAAAGGAGGCAGAAAATGCAAAACGAGTTTTAAGGTAGGACAAATGGTTACTTTTTAAGGCAGCCTGCCGTGGCTGCCTGCAGGCTTATTTATTATAGCCCATTTAGTTAAAATAGTTGATATAAAATGTTTATATGTGATGGTTGTCCTGATTTAGACTGGTGGGGTTTTTTTTTTTGGGGGGGGGGGGGGGGGGGGTGTTTGCGTGATGTTGCACCCGGGTCCAGATTAGGGCAGAACCGGCCCTGGCTACATTTCAGGTGTAGTGTGTTTTATGTATGTATGTACTTGCATAGATGTGTACTTGGTCTTCCAATATGGCGCCTAACAAAATCTCGCGGCGCGGTGACGTCATGCGGTAGCCCTCTGTAGGGCCTGACTAGCCTTTGGTAACACACTAAACGAATTATCTTTCATTTTTGGCACTTTTTCTGTTTGTGTAGATGGGAAGACATACTGAGAATCCAAATCGCCAACATTTGAAATAATAATTGTTTTGAATTATTTCTTGTCTTATTTAATGAAGGTTGTAATAGAATTAGCCTACATTTGGCTTAAGCTGGATGAGACAGAGACATAATTTTATAGCCATTTGTTAAACAGCTGACAGGGAACGTAATTAACCGTTCCGGGAACTAAATTTTTTTGTTCTAACCGGTTCGGGAACTTCTATTTAATGGCGGAACCCAAAACCGGAAACGTTAAAATTCCGTTTCTGTTCGGAACGGACCAATAGGAAAAAAATTCTGGTTCAAAGCCCTGCCTATAAATGCAGGCAAGATATTTTAATTATGCACTTCGGCAGTCCAAACTTTTAATCGTTCTTAATTTGTTTTGTCAATGACGCATCATCCGTAACCAATCCGTAATATTCTGAAACGTCCATGACCAATCCGTAAATGACTAGCACCCGTAACCACGCCGTATTTTGTATAATTTTTTTATCCCCTGCTGACCGAAAGGCCCGAAGGGGGATTATGTCATAGCGACTTCCTTCCTTCTTCCTTCCATCCCGGGAAGGGTGCTCAGCTTCTGAAATCAACTCCTCTCACAATTTTTGAAGGACTTTCACAAAACTTGACAAGAGGCATTGTTATATATCGGTAGTACACCTGTTGTAATTTTGTTAAATTTGGTCACATTTTACCAGAGTTGAGGCCCTTGATTAACAACCTTGTACTTTGACAATTTCATGAAGGTGTGCTCGCCTTCTGAAATCCGCTCCTCTCACAATGTTTGGATGAATTCCTCACAGCTTGGCAAAAGGCCTTGTTATATGACGGTAATATTGCGATTTAATTTCGTTTGTGAAAATCGTACCAGAGTTTTGACCCTTGATTAAATAACTTGTACTTTGACAATTTCATGAGGGTGTACGTTCTTCTGAAATCAACTCCTCTCACAACTTGTGGAGGAATTTCACCAAATTGGTAAAAGGCTTTGTTATACACATATTGAAATTTCGTTTAATTTGGGCAAATTTTACCAGAGTTATGCCCTTGATTATTAACAAACTTGTACTTTGGCAATTTCATCAAAGGTGTGCTTGCTTTCTGAAATCAACTTCCCTCATAATTTTTATCCCCCGCTGGCTGAAAGGCCCAATGGGGGATTATGTCGTAGCGATGTCCGTCCCGGGAAGGGTACTCACCTTCTGAAATCAACTCCTCTCACAATGTTTGGAGGAATTTCACGAAACTTAACAGGATTCTTTGTTATATGTCGGTAATACGCATATTGCAATTTCGTTCAACTCAGTCGCATTTTACCAGAGTTATGGCATCGTTGCCAGCGGGGGATATTATGCTCTCAGACCACTCTTGTACAACCCCTGGCAAAAAGTATGGAATCGCCAGTCTTGAATGAGCACTCATTCACACGTTTTATTCTGTAGAACAAACTCAGATCACAAACATGATACAATAATAAAGTCATTCCAAAGTGCACCTTCTTGGCCTTCAGAAACACTAAAAGAAATGAAGAAAAAGCATTGTGGAAGTCAGTAAATGTTACTTTTATACACAGTGTTCCAAATTATTATGCAAATCATATTTTCTCAGATTTTCCTAAATTATCTATATTAATGGCAGTCATCATGATTTTCCAGTCATCAACCATTAGAGTACAATTCAAATGTTTTTGAACGAACCTCCCAATGATAACAGTAAATTTTTAAGAAATAAAAAACACAAATGCACCCAAAATGCATGTTCCAAATTATTACGCACAATTGAGTTTCCAAACATTTTGTCATAAAGAACAAAAAATGGTCATGTGTGAAATTAGAAACATTAGCAGGTCATGACTAACTGAAATGTAACTGAAATCAAACACTATTTAAATCAAAACATTATCACAAGTGAAGTCACATCTGAACATAGGACCCCTTGTTGAAAAGGACCTTCTCAAGTCTTCCATCCATTGGATTTGTCAGTTTTTGGATAGTATCTGCTGGAACTGCCTTGCATGAGGACAGAATAGCCTCCCAGAGCTGTTACTGAGATGTGAACTGCCTCCCACCATCATAAACACTTCTCTTGATGATGCTCCAAAGGTTCTCAATAGGGTTGAGGTCAGGGGAGGATGGGGGCCACACCACAAGTTTGTCTCCTTTGATGCCCATTGCAGCCAGAGATGCAGATGTATTCTTTGCAGCATGACATGGTGCATTGTCATGCATGAAAATGATCTTGTTTCGAAAAGCACGATTCTTCCTTTTGAACCATGGCAGGAAGTGTTCTTTGAGGAACTCCACATACGTTATGGAGGTCATCTTCACACCGTCAGGGATCCTAAAAGGGCCGACAATCTCTCTCCCCATGATTCCAGCCCAAAACATCACTCCACCACCTCCTTGTTGGCGCCGTAGCCTTGTTTGCATGGGGTGGCCGTCAACCAACCATCCACCACTCCATCCATCTGGACCATCGAGGGTTGCACGACATTCATCGGTGAACAGAACAGTTTTGAAGTCAGTCTTCATGTATTGCCTGGCCCACTGGAGCCGTTTCTGCTTGTGTCCAATGGATAGGGGAGGTCGAAACGATGGCTTACGCACCGCTGCAAACCCCTGGAGGACCCTGCATCTTGTTGTTCGGGGCACGTTGGAGGCACCAGCAGCTTCAAAAACTTGTCTGCTGCTATGACAGGGCATTTTTACAGCAGCTCTTTTGATCCAACGTATTTGCCTGTAGGAAAGAGTCCTGGATTTTCCATTATCAGCACGCACACGTGTGTGCTCTGAATCAGCTACATACTTCTTGATAGTGCGATGATCGTGATGAAGTCTCTTGGCAATTTTGATTGCTACCATGCCTTGACCCAAACATTCAACAATTTGTTGCTTTTCAGCAGCCGACAGGTCCTTTTTCTTGCCCATTTTGGTTGAAAATGGTAGCCTGCTTAATAGTGTGGGACAACCTTCTTTAGTAGTTTCCCCTTTAATTGGACTCACCTGCCAAACTAATTAGCACAGGTGTCTTCAATTGGTTTCAGTGATATACAGAGCCCTGATACACATTACCATTCATGAGTTTAACTGACAAACAAAAAATATCTTACCTTACCACTCTTAAACACTTGTTGCATAATAATTTGGAACACAGTGTAGACCAAGCACAGGGAAAAAAAATATGGAATCGCTCAATTCTGAGGAAAAAAAATATGGAATCATGAAAAACAGACAAACAAAAGAACATTCAAAACACATCACTAGTACTTAGTTGCACCACCTCTGGCTTTTATAACGGCTTGCAGTCTCTTAGGCATGGACTTGAGTGACAAACAGTATTCTTCATCAATCTGGTGCCAACTCTCTTTGATTGCAGTTGCCAGATCAGCTTTGCAGGCCGGAGCCTTGTCGTGGACCATTTTTTTCAATTTCCACCACAAGTTTTCTATTGGGTTGAGATCTGGACTATTTGCAGGCCATGACATTGACTGGATGTGTCTTTCACCAAGGAATGCTTTCACAGTTTTTGCTCTACGGCACAATGCATTGTCATCTTGGAAAATTATTTCATCATCCCCAAACATCTTTTCAATTGAAGGGATAAGAAAACTGTCCAAAATGTCAATGTAAACCTGCGCATTTATTGAAGAAGTAACCACAGCCATCTCCCCAGTGCCTTTGCCTGACATGCAGCCCCATATCATCAAGGATTGTGGAAATTTGGATGTTTTCTTCAGGCAGTCCTCTTCATAAATCTCACTGGAACGGCACCAACCAAAAGTTCCAGCATCATCACCTTGTCCAATGCAGATTCGTGATTCATCACTGAAGATAACTTTCATCCAGTCATCCACGGTCCATGATTGCTTCTCCTTAGCCCATTGTAGTCTTGTTCTTTTCTATTTAGGTGTCATTGATGGTTTTCTTTTAGCTTTCCTATATGAAAATCCCATTTCCTTTAGGCGATTTCTCACGGTTCGGTCACATACTTGTACATTGACTCCAGCTTCCTCCCATTTATGCTTCATTTGTTTTGTTGTACTTTTTCGGTTTTCAAGACATATGGTCTTAAGTTTTTTGTCTTGACGCTTTGATGTCTTCCTTGGTCTACCAGTACGCTTGGCTTTAAAAACCTTCCCATGCTGTTTGTACTTGGTCCATATCTTAGATACAGCTGACTGAACAGCCCACATCTTTGGCAACCATGCGTGAAGAGTTACCTTCTTTAAGAAGTTTGACAATCCTCTCTTTTGTTTCAAGAGACATCTCTCTTGTTGGAGCCATGATTCTTGCCAATCCACTTGGTCCAGCAGCCCTCCAAGGTGTGATAACTGCGCTGTTTCTAATTGCAGACTAACGAGCAGATCTAATCTGAGGCAGGTGTCAATTTAGGGAAAGGAAATTGACTGGGTGAGTCCTTATTTTCTACCTGAAAATTGAGTGATTCCATATTTTTTTCCTCAGAATTGAGTGATTCCATATTTTTTTCCCTGTCCTTGGTCTATAAAAGTAACATTTGCTGACTATCACAATGTATTTTCTTCGTTTATTTTAGTGTTTCTGAAGGCCAAGAAGGTGCACTTTGGAATGACTTTATTATATCATGTTTGTGATCTCAGTTTGTTCTACAGAATAAAACGTGTGAATGAGTGCTTATCCAAGACTGGTGATTCCATACTTTTTGCCAGGGGTTGTATTATATTTCCATAGTCTGTGGCCTATCCATACTTTGCCAACCACCTTGATTTGGCAATGAAGCTTGTGACATGAAAAAAAAAATGGATATGGTGTGAGTCAGTCATGGTATATCCTGGATATACCATGAACTGACGTCACAATTTCAAGCTATATGGCTGACTCGAGTCACAGCTGTGGCTCCGTGAGCATTTCTGTGTGTGGAGATCGACATATGATGATGCCTAGCAAGGCAGGTGATAGCATGGTACACTGCATATGCGCACGTCGAAGGTTGCGCCGACATAAACAACAAAAACATGGCTGCCTCCAGTGAGTTTATGCTGAGATTCATATATATTTTTTTTTATATGAGGGATATAAATCAAATATACCAGCGTTTCTCAACCTTTTTTCAGTCACGGCACCCTTCAGAAGTATGCAAATTCTCAAGGCACCCCCATATAAAATATACGCAGTCAGGCTGACCATATGCTGACCCCGGCAGTGACGTTGTGACCTGGGAAAGGGGGCCGTGAGACAAATTTTGATGATGCATGAGGCGGCGATGATCTGCATTAGTGTAACTAATTTGCATTAATGTAAAAGAGCAGGCTATACTTCCTTAGGAGGCGGTCCTTTAACATCTGCAGGAAACTCCTGTGGATGTTCTATCAGTCCGTGATCGCCAGTGTCCTGTTTTACACCATGGTGTGCTGGGGGGGCAGCACATCCAAGAAGGACACATCCAGGCTGGACAAACTGATCAGGCGGGTCGGCTCTGTGGTCGGCATGAAGCTGGACTCTCTGGTGACGGTGGCAGAGAAGAGGACTATGGACAAATTATTGAACATCATGGACGATGCCAGTTACCCTCTACACACCGTCATCAGCAACCAGAGGAGCCTGTTCAGTGACAGAATGCTCCTTCCCAAGTGCAGGACAAACAGACTCAAAAACTCCTTTGTCCCTCACGCCATCAGACTGTACAACAACTCTGGGGGGGAGGAGGGGTAACAGGAGGACAGAGGACGGGAAGGAGCAGTAGCCTAGCCTAACAATAAGCAATACTGGACAATGTGGAATATAATGTGCAATATCTTTCCTGCTCCCTCCCCCCCCATCTTATTCTTTTTATATTTGTATATATAAATAATTTATTTTAATTTATCTAGAAGTTCTCTCTATTTCTTTTCTCTGTTTATATGTAATGATGCTGCTGGAATCTTAATTTCCCTGAAGGAAACTATCTAATCTACACTACCATTCAAAAGTTTGGGGTCACCCAGACAATTCTGTGTTTTCCATGAAAAGTCACACTTTTTTATTTCCCACCATAAGTTGTAAAATGAATAGAAAATATAGTCAAGACATTTTTTCTGGCCATTTTGAGGATTTAATCGACCCCACAAATGTGATGCTCCAGAAACTCAATCTGCTCAAAGGAAGGTCAGTTTTATAGCTTCTCTAAAGAGCTCAACTGTTTTCAGCTGTGCTAACATGATTGTACAAGGGTTTTCTAATCCTCCATTAGCCTTCTGAGGCAATGAGCAAACACATTGTACCATTAGAACACTGGAGTGATAGTTGCTGGAAATGGGCCTCTATACACCTATGGAGATATTGCACCAAAAACCAGACATTTGCAGCTAGAATAGTCATTTACCACATTAGCAATGTATAGAGTGGATTTCTGATTAGTTTAAAGTGATCTTCATTGAAAAGAACAGGGCTTTTCTTTCAAAAATAAGGACATTTCAAAGTGACCCCAAACTTTTGAACGGTAGTGTAATCTAATCTATCATTTTTTGGAATTTTTAATTCATTTTATTTATTTCAATGTTAGAATATATAATTTTTTGACGATACCCCTAACAAAGCCAGACGGCACCCCGGTTGAGAAAGGCTGAAATATACCATGCACTAAGAGGCACTGAGAATTATGGATTCTCTTCAGTGACTGGCATAGTATCTACTATTTTCTTCAGAGCTGCGCCCCTCAGTCATCTCAGAGAATCCATAATCTCAACAGGAGCCTCTCAGCGCATGGTATATTTAATTCTTATTTTATTCTGTATTCATTCGTTATAGTCTCTTGTTGGCGGCACGGTGGTGTAGTGGTTAGCGCTGTCGCCTCACAGCAAGAAGGTCCGGGTTCGAGCCCCGTGGCCGGCGAGGGCCTTTCTGTGTGGAGTTTGCATGTTCTCCCCGTGTCCGCGTGGGTTTCCTCCGGGTGCTCCGGTTTCCCCCACAGTCCAAAGACATGCAGGTTAGGTTAACTGGTGACTCTAATGCCGCTTTTCCACTACAAACGCGGCTGAGTCGGGCTGAACCGTGCCGGGCTGAGTCGGGCTGAGCAGGGCTGTTGGAGTTGCATTTCGACTACAACCGCGCTGAACCGTGCTGGCTGGAAGTGGGTGGACACAATGGGTGGAGTTAGCGAAAGTGGGTGGACGTCGCGTGATGTCGTTAAGCAGCGCAAACAGTGACATCAGTGAGCTTTTAAGCGGTAGTCTCACGACCCGGATAGTAAACAATAAACATGGAGGACATGAAGTCGTTAGTGTTGCTGGTCTTGGTGCTGTGCCAACAGATACTGGCAAGAGCGGATAGATGAGGCGAGGCGCATAAGGCTTCAGAAATTCTCGTAATTCTTCTCCTTCTGGGTTTGCGGTGTTTACAGATCCCAGCGCGCTCGCGGGGCGTGTGTGGGCATGTGAGGACACGCCTCCTCACCAATCAGTGCACAGGGGAGTGTCTGCTCACGCCCTCAACCTCACTCGGCACGGCTTGGCTCGCTTCAGCCCCACTCCAAAACGGTGCGAGTTTTAGGGGCTAAGCAGGGCTGAAACGAGCTGAGTCGTGCTGGTTTTTGGTAGTCGAAACGCGAGCCGTGTCGGGCTGAAGTGAGCTGAAGCGAGCTGAAAAAGGGTAGTGGAAAAGGGCCATAAATTGAGCGTAGGTGTGAATGTGAGTGTGAATGGTTGTCTGTGTCTATGTGTCAGCCCTGTGATGACCTGGCGACTTGTCCAGGGTGTACCCCGCCTTTCGCCTGTAGTCAGCTGGGATAGGCTCCAGCTCGCCTGCGACCCTGTAGAACAGGATAAAGCGGCTAGAGATCATGAGATGAAATAGTCTCTTGTTTCTTATTCTAATAAAACACCATCGATTGTGTGATACTCAACTCATGACGACACAACACGCAAACAGTGCACTTGTGACGTCACAATTCCTAAAGCACGCATTAGCTCCACCCCCCTCCACCTTACCTTGTACCTTCTTTATTGGATTCGAGACGAAACCAGTCGTTATCCGCTGCTTTGTTGTTTTCGACATACTAGAAAAAAAACCCCACATGGAATTAGACAGAAGTTTAGCACAAAACAAACATCACAGACATTCTGCTGTAACTGGAAGAGTCAGTATCTAATCTTAGTTAGCTGTTATAAATAACTAGCTGGAGATTAATATGGTCGACAGCCAAATCCAGGCCTTCTCACTATAAATGAGCACTACACAGGGTATAACAGAACACTCTCTATGCACTTTGTAGTGAACTATAAATCCTGTAAAGCGCAATTTGGGATCCAGCCTGTGCAGAAAGGACACGTCTAGCGAAACACGGCAAAGTTTTAGATGATATCTCAAAAGAACAATAAATGTCTTACTTTAATTAGAGACATATATTCTTCTCGCAGTCTCTGCACCCACAGCTCTTTGTCTCTCGGCCCAGAATTGGTTTTTAAAAGCGGTATTTGAGAAACTATTTTCCTTGTGGCTTCATCTGCCATGTTGATATAACCAAGAAATCAGGGGAAACCGGAAGTAGGGGGCTCGCCTAGCTTCCTTACGTCAGAGTATTTTGTGATTATAAATGTCTGTTATACTGTAAAGCGTGAACTAACTCGATAAAATAAAACATTACAGTGCTTCGTGACACACTCGTGCACAATTTATTAGATATTATATAAATCAGAAACCGTTTAAAAAAAGATATATTTATTTATGTGTAAAACCGGAATCATATTTACTGGTTGATTATCCAGTCGGGAGTATTTTGTGGTTACACCTGCCGGATTCACCGGTCATCTGGACTGAATCCTCAATAGCTCTTTACGTTCTTATATTAGTGCACTACATTGTATATGGCGCGAAGGTTTATACGCCCTACGTAGTGCACTATTTCTAAAAACAGCTCCATTTGGGATTCAGCCCGGCTGTTTCGCTCTGTTACAGAGCACTGCATCCTGCATCCCTCAGCATCCTTTCAGATTGAATTGGTTTCTAGATGTTTTTTGTTTGTTTGTTTATTTTAAACTCAAAATGAACTGTTTTTAATACATATAATAAATGTTATAATGTGATTTTGTTCAGGTTGTATTCAAAGGTTCTATGCTATAATACAGTAAGTGGGACAAATCAGTACAAATGTTATGTTATGTTACTGATGTCATATGAACAGTCAAATGGGTCATTTATATTCCTAAGCATCATTTTTTTTTGTATTAGTATTATAATCTTTGGTTATATATTCTACTAATATATAAATATCCATGCTTTTCTGAGCATGCATGTTGCAATGCATGCATGCATGCATTTTTGTTTATTTGTTTGCTTGCTTGTTGGTTTGTTTACAGATAATTTGGCCAGATCAGGCTGGAAGTGAGCGTCTCCTCATGGGCAGCGTGTTGGCCTTGTCGTCTCGCCCTGGGCGTCAGAATTCCCCGTTCCCCCAGGACAGACCTCTGTCACGGTGGGACAAGAGGGATGGAAGACTCCCAAACCCAGGCAGCTTCGACGGCCTTCATCGCAGCTGCAAAGGTGAAACAAATCCCTGAGAAACTGTCCCTGGAGCACTAAAGCATAAACACTTTAACACAACAGAGCTGATGGATTCTCAATTCTGATTGGTCAGAAGGTGTTACAAGAGGAGTAAAATAATCACTGATTATCACAGACATCCTTTCAGGTGATTAAAAGCAGGGGAGAGTGAGGAGACTTGGGACAAGTTTTCAGCTTTTTTAGATTGTGTGAAATTCTTTGCAGGCAGCGTCACAGTCATATTGCATTAGAGAGGATTTACTATCCCCTCGTACCCCAACATTAGTTTCTCAGCTTGTCACATCCCTTCAGGCTTCACTTTTTTGCAGGCAGACATGGGGCATTGAGGAAGACATGGGACATTATGTTGGCAGACTTGGGACATAGTAGAGAGACATGGGACAAAAATAAAATACCTAGCTTCATCCTACAGTTTTAACTTTATTATCAAAACTTGTAACATATGAACTGTATGAACACACAGTGCTGGTACAGCGATAGAAAAATGTCAGTTTACCCAAAACCTGATTCAACAAAACAGTTCCATTCTCAAGAAGGAATGAAATAAGCTTCATGCCCACATGTAAACCACAAGGGAAAAAAAAAGACCTGTAACATGATGAACTTTCCTCACTCCCCATCTGGCCATTTTGAAATGAAAAAAAAAAAAAACCTCCTTCAGTGTGTCCCCCCCCCCCATAAATCATACTATGTCTGGTCACTCTAGGCTACATACTTTAATTCCTAACAAATCCCAAATTCACCAGAGTATATTACACCATAGTCAAGTCAAGTCACCATAGAATGGCGGTAGAGGCAAAGTAGAAAATACACGTTTTGGTTGATAAAAATATTGAACTGCACAAATCTTACTGCAGTGTCCAGCTTCATGGCTCCAAAGGAAGTAGGTTACTCTAAGGGGCCACGTCGAACTTCTGATGTCATCTAAAACATGATTGGTTGAAATGAATTTATGAGAATACAAACTGTCCCAAGTCTCCCCGCTCTGCCCTATTTGTGAATTATGTGGGACTAACAGGAACCAAGTGGATTTGTAGATGTTACATGACGCTAAGTGTAACTATAAATGGGTAAAAAGTACAACATGTCGCTTGTTAATAATTCACACAAAATTCTAATTATTAGCTCATCCGGCCGACAGGCGATGAGTTTATGTCATCATGTGTTGTCCAGCGTCATCCACATTTCACGAAAATTGCTTTTTCTCTCTCAATTCTCCACTGATTTTTATTCTTTTTGGCAGGAAGGTCGGTCTGGCTGGGGTGTATATGGCTTCTACCCAAATTTGCATAATTGCAATTAATAATGAAGATATGGCGTAATCAATCCCTAACGAGCAGTTTCCACACAAGTCTCTTCCTCTCCTTCAATTCTTCACCGATTTTGATTCTTTCTGGCGTGAAGATAGGGGTACCTAGGGTGCATATAACTTCTACCCAGATTTGCATAATTACAATTATTAATGAACTTCTGGACTATTTAAGCCTTAATGAGCAGTTCAACAAAAATCACTTCTTCTCGGTCAATTCCTCGCTGTTTTGGATTCTTTCTGGCAAATAGGTCGGTATTCCTAGGGTGTATACAGCTTCTATATATAGTTTGTATTTTGTGTACATACTGTAGCTTGCAATATTTATTGCTCAAGGTGGCCCACTTTAGATCGCTCCTTCTGGACTAGACGGGGCCGGAGTGAGCTACGCCATCAGTGACGGTCTCATTAGTAAAGTTGTTGTGGGAAGAGAAATGAAACACTTACTGTAGGAAAATGATCATATTTGGGCTGATGTTTGAGCTGTGGTTCTGAAACCTGGTTGTCATGTAAATGGTTGATATCAAACTGTTTTTATTTGTGTGTGTGTTTGCTTAGATGTGTTTCCACAGCAGGTTGAAGGAGTGAAAATGGTCATCAACAAAACCCTAAGCAGCTTTTTCAAGGTTTGTTTCATGCATGTTTTTACAACCACAAGCTTGAACGAAGTGATGATTTGTTAATAAGCAGTACAAAATGGTCGATGGAACATTTTAACGCATCAGTTCATCATCTTCAATGTGGACTTGTTGCTAGAACCCGTGATTGCTTCTGTAACCTAAAAATCCAGGTCAGTCATACGTTTCACATCAGTGCTGTGGCTCCGTCGACGTACCGCTTCCATGTCGAGCATCTCCAATCAGACAACGACAGCAAAGATACAGTAAGCTTTCGCTTCTTACTCTCTGCTTCCTCGCTGGTGAACATGAATAGAGTTGACATGCATAAAGTGTGTTTTTTCTGCTCACAGGGCTCGCCGATGCTCATCGGAGAAATGGATTCCTCTGGCAGTCTGAATGCACACTCT
Organism: Neoarius graeffei; assembly: GCF_027579695.1. Classification (NCBI taxonomy): domain Eukaryota; kingdom Metazoa; phylum Chordata; class Actinopteri; order Siluriformes; family Ariidae; genus Neoarius; species Neoarius graeffei. The sequence continues at coordinate 44,190,443 of NC_083596.1, forward strand.
TTATTCCACATGAGCGAGAGAATACGAACCAAAGCAGTCTTTCAGGTTGTGTCCTGACGCACTACAAATGTAGTATTTCAGGTTTGGGGTTTAATCTGTCAGATTATTTTGAATCACTTTTAATTAAATACTTCTGTTTTTCCAGACTGTTCAGCTGCAGTTTGTCACGTGGCAGTTCGAGACTGAGTACAGAGGCAGCGACTTCACAGCCGCCGTTACCATGGCCAACCCGGACATCTTTAGAGAATCTGGTGCGTTTCTTAAAAAATAAAAAAATCCCATCTGTGACAAATTTTTATCTCAATTCAGTCATGTCCTGTTAGAATCCTTTCACACTTTTGCATCAACAGGAATTGACCTGTCTCACTTTTCTCACTGACTGTATTATACAACATTTGAATGTAGCTCTAAATGGATAAAAATTATTTGATAAATGAATAACAAAACCTTTACCAAATTGCTCGAGTATAAGAGGAGCAAAACATTTCCTTACACGCAGTTACGTAACACAGCTGCATCACACCACCCCGCCGTTGATTATTTTCCTTAATTATTATTGACACGTCCAATAAATCCAGTCTGTACAACTGACCACTAGATAGTACTGAAAAGAGCATTTTTAATTATCATTATCATGACCACACAACGTCCTGTATGTTTTATAGCTAGTTTGAGTAAATGAATCATAATTACTAATATTTGAAAGACTGTACTTTACTTTAAACTTTATGAAGTTTACCTTAAATACCTTGGAGTAATTTTATGAACTATATGTCCTTGTTTCTCATGGGACAGTAATCATGGTGGCGCACTTCCTGCAGAGTGTTTCTCCACAGCTAGTTCTCGGGGGAGAGTTGGTTTACCACCGAGGGCGAGCTGAAGAAGGCAGCATCCTCACCCTCGCTGGACAATACTCAGGTTAGGGAGGTACAGTATATCGTTGTTTGCAATATGATATATGATCTGATCTGATATGATAAGATACGATATGAAAGGACAGGATACAATAAGATACAAAAGGATAGGATATGATATGATAGGATACAATACCATATGATCTGATATGATATATGATACAATACGATGTGATACGATACGAAAGGATAGGATACGATACGATGGGATACAATAAGATACGATAGGATACGATACCATACTATCCGATAGGATAGGATATGAAACGATATGATAGGATGCGAAAGGATACAATAGGATAGGATACGAAAGGATAGTATACGATAGGATACAATAAGATAGGATAGGATACGATAAGATACAATACGATAGGATAGGATACAATAGCATAGGATACAATACGATATAATTGGCTATGATACGATATGATATTCTTTTAGTTACCTGGACAAAAGGTAGAGAAAACCATTGGGACCAAAAGTTGAGGCCACTACCAAGTGGGAGTGAGCTAAAATTATATGAATGTAGCTATATTTTAGCTAGCTAGCAAGACCTCAGGGCTAGTTTGTGTCACTCAGCCTCAGATATGTGTAGAGAACCAATCATGTCTGGTTCTTTCCAGTGCATCCTTTTTCCTCTTATCGCATTGTTATTTTGGATTCTTGCCTGACAGCACCTGTTAGTCACTCTATAGTTGGACTTCTTTTGTGCCGAAAGGTTGATTTATCTCAGCTAGAATATGATCCATGCATACAAATTTCCTTCCAATGATTTTTTTTCGAAGCCAATGAAAAAAGCCTTTTATTCCAGGTCCCAACTGGGTCGCTACATTAAATGCTGGTAAAGGAGGTGCCCATGCCAGCTATTATCATCGAGCTAACAAGCAGGTACGCCTACTGCGGTCTCTAATGTGGTCTTCAATATGGAAATGAGTCTTCTATTTAATATTAGATCATGAGAATTAGGATCAACAGGATCCAACCAATACTTAAGTGTCACATAAAGTGAAGTCATCAGGGTGTTTTTAATCTACACTATATGGCCAAAAGGACCGCGAGCTGGCCTAGTGGTTAGCGTGTTCATCTCTTAACTGGGAGATTGCAAGTTCTATTCGCAGTTGGGTCATACCAAAAACCATTATCAAAATGGTACCGACTGCCATCTGGCAAGGCGCCGCAATAAAGATATGTCAAACTCTCGTGGTTACCAGAGGACCAGCCCCCCGCTGTAACCCCAGCTATATAATAGGTGAGAGACCAAGGGCTACTGAAATGGAGACCAGCACTGCCCAATGTGCCTCAAGTGCCTGGTTAGTACTGGGACAGGAGACTGCCTGGGAAGATCAGGTCTTAGCATGGGAAGGGACTTTGATATGGCCAAAAGTTTGTGCACACCTAACCATCGTACCCATTTTTTTTTTTTGGTTCTTCCCCAAACTCTTGCCACACAATTGTATAGCATGTCTGTCAAATTACAGATTCCCTTCATTGGAACCAAGAGGCCCAAACCTGTTCTAGCATGTCAAAGCACAAAGCAAGCTCCATGAAGATATGGTTTGCCAGTGCTTGAGTGGAAGAACTCAAGTAACCTGCACTTAAAGCCCACTGAACATTTTAGAGATGAACTGGAATGCCGAATGCACCCCAGATCTCCTCAACCTTGATGGAGGTTATTATAACAGCAGAGGTTGGACTAAATCTGGAAAGGAACGTCCATAACCTTTTGGCCATATAGTGTATCACAAATGCAGTAGGTGGCAACATACAGTAATTGCAAAGTAGTATTTCAGTCATGGTGTGCATCCCTGGCATTAGCCTAACCCTAGGAATGTTCTTGTAACATACAGTACAGTTGAAGTCCTCTTCCCAGATCCAGGTTGGAGTCGAGTTTGAGGCTAGCACTAGGACCCAGGAGACCAAGTTCTCTTTTGGCTACCAAATGGATTTACCAGAAGCCAACATGGTCTTCAGAGGTAAGAATCTCCAATGTCTTTCATTTTTCTACCAATAAGGAACCGATGTTCATACATTGTCTATATGAAACGTTCCTGTGAAGCATTTTATGAAAATCTTTTGTTAGGTATGCTGGACAGCCGGTGTATCATCGGAGGTGTTCTGGAGAAGCGCCTGTGTCCTCTTCCGGCTACGCTAATCATGGGGGCCTTCGTCAACCACAGAGCAGACAAGTTGCAAGTCGGCCTCGGAGTGAACGTCGGCTAGATCCCAGGTCTACACGGAAAGTTCTAGAAATATCCTCAGGTCTGTCTAAAATGACTGGTTCGTCATGGATCACAGCTAAAATAACCTGGCAGTTCTGGACATTCTGTTGTGTTGTACAGAAATAATGGTTCTGAGAACATTTGGAGAAACACTTCCATGTTGGTGCTGTCTTTCCTCAAACTATGACACGTCTGTCACTAACACCTCAAAAGACTGTGTTTGATCCTAACCTTGACTGGATATCCAAAACACGGAATATTTATGGATGTTTTGGAGAACATAAAGACCATGAAACATATGCAGTTTGAAACACGCAACATCGTTTTTGATTCGTTTTGATTACGTATGCAACTGGGGATGTAACGATATTCATAGTACAACATGTTGTTCTTTAAATAATAATCATAATAATAATAAATTATTCGCATTTGATAATTGCTGTGGTATGAAAAGAAAACAGCTCCACAAGCAAAGCAACTTGCTCTAGACAGATCCACACACAAGTGTTCATGATATCAATATTTTTCTGAATATCGCAATATATTGTATAATCAGTTATCGGTACATGCCCGGATTGCACATTTGCACTTTTTATTTCTACAAAAACACATAGAATCAATGGAATTAAGCGATGAAAAGAGTAATATATGTTTAGGATTGTAAAAACAATAAGGTGTAAAGACTTCCAGTAGTAAGATACAGTGGGGCAAAAAAGTATTTAGTCAGCCACCAACTGTGCAAGTTCTCCCACTTAAAAAGATGAGAGAGGCCTGTAATTTTCATCATAGGTACACTTCAACTATGAGAGACAGAATGGGGGGAAAGAATCCAGGAAATCACATTGTAGGATTTTTAATGAATTAATTGGTAAATTCCTTGGTAAAATAAGTATTTGGTCACCTACAAACAAGCAAGATTTCTGGCTCTCACAGACCTGTAACTTCTTCTTTAAGAGGCTCCTCTGTCTTCCACTCGTTACCTGTATTAATGGCACCTGTTTGAACTCGTTATCAGTATAAAAGACACCTGTCCACAACCTCAAACAGTCACACTCCAAACTCCACTATGGCCAAGACCAAAGAGCTATCAAAGGACACCAGAAACAAAATTGTAGACCTGCACCAGGCTGGGAAGACTGAATCTGCAATAGGTAAGCAGCTTGGTGTGAAGAAATCAACTGTGCGAGCAATTATTAGAAAATGGAAGACATACAAGACCACTGATAATCTCCCTCGATCTGGGGCTCCACGCAAGATCTCACCCCGTGGGGTCAAAATGATCACAAGAACGGTGAGCAAAAATCCCAGAACCACACGGGGGGACCTAGTGAATGACCTGCAGAGAACTGGGACCAAAGTAACAAAGGCTACCATCAGTAACACACTACGCCGCCAGGGACTCAAATCCTGCGGTGCCAGACGTGTCCCCCTGCTTAAGCCAGTACATGTCCAGGCCCGTCTGAAGTTTGCTAGAGAGCATTTGGATGATCCAGAAGAGGACTGGGAGAATGTCATATGGTCAGATGAAACCAAAATAGAACTTTTTGGTAAAACCTCAACTTGTCGTGTTTGGAGGAGAAAGAATTCTGAGTTGCATCCAAAGAACACCATACCTACTGTGAAGCATGGGGGTGGAAACATCATGCTTTGGGGCTGTTTTTCTGCAAAGGGACCAGGACGACTGATCCGTGTAAAGGAAAGAATGAATGGGGCCATGTATCGTGAGATTTTGAGTGAAAACCTCCTTCCATCAGCAAGGGCATTGAAGATGAAACATGGCTGGGTCTTTCAGCATGACAATGATCCCAAACACACCGCCCGGGCAACGAAGGAGTGGCTTCGTAAGAAGCATTTCAAGGTCCTGGAGTGGCCTAGCCAGTCTCCAGATCTCAACCCCATAGAAAATCTTTGGAGGGAGTTGAAAGTCTGTGTTGCCCAGCGACAGCCCCAAAACATCACTGCTCTAGAGGAGATCTGCATGGAGGAATGGGCCAAAATACCAGCAACAGTGTGTGAAAACCTTGTGAAGACTTACAGAAAACGTTTGACCTCTGTCATTGCCAACAAGGGTATATAACAAAGTATTGAGATGAACTTTTGTTATTGACCAAATACTTATTTTCCACCATAATTTGCAAATAAATTCTTTAAAAATCAGACAATGTGATTTTCTGGATTTTTTTTTCTCATTTTGTCTCTCATAGTTGAGGTGTACCTATGATGAAAATTACAGGCCTCTGTCATCTTTTTAAGTGGGAGAACTTGCACAATTGGTGACTGACTAAATACTTTTTTGCCCCACTGTATATAATATTATATAAAAATATACAGTCGATTCCAGAAATATTGGCATCCTTTGAGATAATGCACAAAAATGATGGTATAAAATAAATATTACACGTGACACTGTACACCCAAAAATTATAGAAAGTACAAGGGTACTTCAAAAAGTTCTCAGCCTCACCCAGAAAACATCACAGGAGAAAGATTGTTCTTGCGTTATTTTTCTACATACCTTTAACTTCAATGCACTTGGTCCACTGCAGTGTTGTAGTCGAGTCACTAAACCTCGAGTCTGAGTCCAGTCTCAAGTCCCCAGTGGTCAAGTCCAAGTCATTAAAGAAAATTTCGAGTCGAGTCCGAGACAAGCCCACTACTGATCTGAGTCGAGTCCGAGAGCAAGACTCCAACTGCACCATTTGATGGTGGCTGTTGCTGCCTTTATGTGAAACCATTTACAGCGCGCACGCTGTCCGGAGCAGCCCTGAGAGTCAATTTGATGAAAACGCCAAGGCGCGCAGGTGTGACACTCTTGCACGAAATTCGTACAAAGATTAATGTAGATATAAATATCTTATGCCAAATTATTATGGCATGTTACAAAAAATAAAGAAAAAACCCGAGTCCTCGTCTTCAAGTTACGAGTCTGAATGCAGTTAATGCACGAGTCCGAGTCCAAGTCCGAGTCATCGGTGCTCAAGTCCAACTCAAGTCACAAGTCCTTAAAATTAGAGCACGAGTTGGATTCGAGTCTGAGTCCTGGACTACAAGCCTGGTCCACTGATGTTCAAGCTTCACTATCCCTTTGTCGAAGAAGGTCACATCTTGCTCTTGAGTCTCCAGATCCTCCTCAACAGCATGGATGACTTCATCATCACTCTGAAAATGGCAGCCACGCAAGTAGGATTTCAGTTTGGGAAACAGATAGAAGTCAGACGGTGCCAGGTCGGGTGAGTAAGGTGCATGGGGCAACAGTTCAAAGCCACATTTGGCTGTTTCTGCCACTGCCACTGGTGCTCTGTGGTCAGGTGCATTGTCCTGGAGCAACAGCATGCCAGCTCGAAGTGCTCTTCTCATTTTTTATTTGATTGATTGCTTCTTTCATTTGAGTTTTGGTGGACAGTGATATAAGGCTTTATAGTATACAGTTACACCCCAAAATGAGAGTTACACCCCTTGTTTCTGGATGAGGCTGAGAACTTTTTGAAGTACCCTCATACTTGTCTTTCATCTACTACAAATAAAAATCAAATTATCCTGCAAAATCTTGACACCCTTTAAGCATATTTATTAATGCAAATTATTTATCATCCTTCAAAAAATTTTTTGTGAATTTTGTCCAGAATTGGATGCATGAACATGCAAGGAAGGATGGTGAAGAAGACAAAGACCAAAGTTTCAAAGTTTCTCGCTTTAGTTGATACTTGGGGTCGTCAGATTTAGCAATCCTTTATTAGACGCCACCTCCCTAACAACACCATGATTGGAAGGAACACATAAAAAAATACCAGACGAGACTGAAATCCAACATTGACCATCTATGGAGTTATGAAGACGAAATCTGCTTGCCTCTGTCAGGAGGTTAAAATGACCATTGTCACAAAAATTAGTTACGGCAGCACAAAATCTTTTGCAACAATCATCTCGGTTTCTGGATTTGACTTGAAGAGGGACGTTTCCATGCAGAAACCTAAGAATATAAAGGAGATTAAAATGTTCAGCATGTTCCAAGATGACTTTATAAGAATCTAAACATTACAGGAAGAGGTTCAACGAGATATTCTCAAGGAAAGGCTTCAGGGTTTGGGTTTTTTTGTGTGCGCGTGTGTGTGTGTGTGTGTGTGTGTGTGTGTGTGTGTGTGTTGGTGAGGGGGAGGGATAAAAAGCTCTAACATTAAATACCTATTTTTATCTTGAAATAAAACTACGCAGCAGCTGTGTAGGTTTCAAACTCCGAACATAGCCCATTGCATGGTGTTTATTTGTCGCGAGGGTGCCAATAATTTTGGAGCTGACTCAATTTGACTGTATGAAGAGGGTTTTTTTTTAGGGCATCATTGCATTTTATTACATTCAACACAAATAATATGATGTTTTACCTTATACTAATTATGATGATAAATTCTATATGCATAGAATTTACCACACAATAAGAATTTATTTATTTATTTATTTATTTATCTATTTATTTATTTGATTCTGTATCAGATTTTTGGCTGCTACAGGCTGATTTGTATTGTGCTCATTAACCTGGAGTTTCTATTTCTGAAAGAATAAAACGAAATAGTTCTTTCTAAAAATTGAGAAGTAGGCTTGGCATGTGTTTTTTTTTTTTTTTTTTTCCAGTGATGACTTCCTTCATCGTTGTTGTTGTTGTTGTGCTTTTTCGGATGATGGATCACACTTCCCTAATTGAGGACTGCTTTCTTTTGTGCTTTACGAAGAATTGTACGTAACATATGGGCCGGGTGCAATGTGGGCAGGTGAGATGGGACCTGTGTGACAGGAAGGACCTGTTCTGATGTTAAAGTGGAATGCCACGAGGTGAACATGAATTGATTGTTTGATGCTTTTTTTTTTTTTTTTAATGACTAGACCTTGCGTAACCTAAAGCAGATGAAGAAAAACCGAACATGGGAAAAAAAAAGTTTGAGTGAGGTGCTTTGTGCTGCCCAGATTATCACAGCGGTAGCCTTAGATAGAGATCATTCCTCTGAAGTGCTGCCTGAGTCAGGAATTGTGCACGCCCTGTGTCAATCGGTGCACCCTCAAGCTCCTTCAGGTGACTTTCTGATGGCGACGGAGTGTTCGCGTCTTCTTTGTGTTGAGACTTAATGCCTGGATATCTTTTTTTCGAGGATGAGTGAATTTGCTCGATTCTCAGACTGAAAACCCTGTGTGTGTGTTCTAAGAGTTTGTTTTGAACCAGAATTTTAAAGCTACGTGTTTTCACTTGCAGAACAGACCGGCCTGGACATGTTGCTCAAACAATGTATGTTAGGGGTGTTCATCCCATTTTTTACACTAACATGTGCGTTTTGAAATCGAGCAGGATTTTCAACGTGGCAGATAATGTGTCTGGAATAAACACGACAGTGCATGGACAGTGCAAAGTAGTCTTCATGGAAGCTCGACATGACGGTCTGTGCGGCAGCCGCTCTCGTTCTATTGGCCCTGCTCCTGAGTTATCTAGCATCATCTGAAGGTAATGCAACAAATCTGTTCTGTGGGGAAACAACCTCACGGTGGTATTCCATAGTTTGCTGGATGACTTGTGAATTACAGAAACGATCAGGCTCATCTGGAAATTTGATTTTCCAATGTCTGATGATGATGAAGCAGCCCTAGTGACACAAAAGACTAAATCTGACATTTGAAAGATGCCGCAGGTGATGTTGCACTCTATTATGTAGAATTTAATACTGGGCGAGGTAAATTCTCACAGGCTGGTATTTATAATATCAGCATATAATAATTGTTTTATTAATATTGTCATTAATTGAGGTAATAATTAACACTTCATTGTACTGAAGGTCTGTTTATCTTGGACAAGTGACATCCCTTCTCCAAAATTCAAATCCAGCGTACTATATCAAGCACAGCATGCTTCGCTGATTTGACTAGAGTTACCATGTTGTCATTCACTTCCTTATCTATTTGCTTTGCTAAGTCCACAAAGGAACTGTGTTTGCTTTGAGCTTTATTCTTATTTCACATTGCTTTGTGAATATGTTCTCCAAATATTTACCATTTCAACCTGAATACCTTTCGATTGCAATGAATCAATTTGTACAGTACTTTGATATCATATACGTAAGATGACACCAATGCAAGAAAATCACAAATATGCCATTCAAAATCGAATAAACATTAAAGGAACAGTCCACCGTACTTCCATAATGAAATATGCTCTTATCTGAATTGAGACGAGCTGCTCCGTACCTCTCCGAGCTTTGCGCGACCTCCCAGTCAGTCAGACGCGCTGTCACTCCTGTTAGCAATGTAGCTAGGCTCAGTATGGCCAATGGTATTTTTTGGGGCTGTAGTTAGATGCGACCAAACTCTTCCGCGTTTTTCCTGTTTACATAGGTTTATATGACCAGTGACATGAAACAAGTTCAGTTAAAAAAACTGAAACGTGGCGATTTTCTATGCTATGGAAAGTCCGCACTATAATGACAGGCGTACTAACACCTTCTGCGCGCTTCGGCAGCGCATTGATATCTGAGCTCCGTATCAATGCGCTGCCAAGCGCGCAGAAGGTGTTAGTACGCCTGTCATTATAGTGCGGACTTTCCATAGCATAGAAAATCGCTACGTTTCAATTTGTGTAACTGAACTTGTTTCATGTCACTGGTCATATAAACCTATGTAAACAGGAAAAACGTGGAAGAGTTTGGTTGCATCTAACTACAGCCCCAAAAAATACCATTGGCCATACTGAGCCTAGCTACATTGCTAACAGGAGTGACAGCGCGTCTGACTGCATCTGACTGACTGGGAGGTCGCGCAAAGCTCGGAGAGGTACGGAGCAGCTCGTCTCAATTCAGATAAGAGCATATTTCATTATGGAAGTACGGTCGACTGTTCCTTTAATGCTAATTAAAAAAACTGGAATGTCAATAGTTATAGCTCGACACTTCAAGAACCGTAATGGCATTTATGCGGTTTCTTCTCCTGGAATGTCTTCAGTAAAAACATATTTTGCATCCAGGTTCTATGTCTTTATTTTGTCCTCAAAGCTCTTTTTGCATTTGAAAACTGCTTTCTGTTGCCTGGCTTTTTTTTTTTTTTTCCGCATCTGCAGACAACAATATTAAAACGTCCCTGTGTCCAGAAATGAAAAGGAAACCTCTTTGCTTGAAATCTCTTTGCAGAAATTCATGCGCATTCCACAACATTAAAGGTTACTATAAAATGTATAAACTGTCATATAAGAGGAATAAAACCCTTTGCAACATGCTGTTATGTTACTTGGAAAATAATCTGCTTCAAGGTGTTAATGTGAAGGGCCCGGTCCCACAACACCGATAACTATAACTACACCTATAAACTACAACTATGACTATACCTCTGCCTGAATTTAGTTCCAGTCTGGAGCAGTCACACCACAACTTTAATCCCGACTATAATATCGCTTGGTCCTGCCACTTAGGGAAATAAATGCATGCAACTTAGGAATAGTCATGGAAGTTTTTTCCAAGTAGTAGCACATTATTCCAGGTCATACTGTACAGCTTGGACTTCAAAACAACCCATGCGCACACTCCAGTGGTTGACAAAATACGGACAGGTCACAGACTACAGAAATATAATAAAAAAGGATACGAAATACAGAGTCGTTACAGATTTTAATACGGATGCTAATAATTTACGGATTGGTCACTGATGTTTCAGTATATTACAGCTTGGTTACAGATTTCATACGGATGATGCATCACAGATAAAAAATTAAGAAGCCTAAAACAATTAAATGTTTGGACTGCTGAAGTTCATAATTAAAATATCTTACCTGCATTTATATGTTTATTAATTTACTATTGAGGGCGGCACGGTGGTGTAGTGGTTAACGCTGTCGCCTCACAGCAAGAAGGTCCTGGGTTCGAGCCCAGCGGCCGGCAAGGGCCTTTCTGTGCGGAGTTTGCATGTTCTCCCCGTGTCCGCGTGGGTTTCCTCCGGGTGCTCCGGTTTCCCCCACAGTCCAAAGACATGCAGGTTAGGTTAACTGGTGACTCTAAATTGACCGTAGGTGTGAATGTGAGTGTGAATGGTTGTCTGTGTCTATGTGTCAGCCCTGTGATGACCTGGCGACTTGTCCAGGGTGTACCCCGCCTTTCGCCCGTAGTCAGCTGGGATAGGCTCCAGCTTGCCTGCGACCCTGTAGAACAGGATAAAGCGGCCAGAGATAATGAGATGAGAGATGAATTTACTATTGATATTTCACGGTAAATATCGTATATCCATGAATAAAAGAGCCGTGCTTTGTATTATATTTTTTATTTTCCGTGAATCCATATTCCGTGACTTCATGATGCAACAAGGATGTACAAAGACGCCCAGGGAAAAATAGCACATGCCCAGACAATGTCACATGATTGGTCAGATGTTTTATCGGGTCAGGCCCAGGCCTGGAAAAATCACTCCAGAAGCAATCTCACCTACATGGATAAACCCAGACCTGGGCTATAGGTATTGTTATCAGTCTGGTGTGACCACCAATGACATAAACTGCAGGAGACTGATTTATTTATAGTTATAGTTATCGGTATTGTGGGACCAGGCCTTAACTCTGCTTCATGTCGGACTACATCACACCACCCATTGCTGATCATTTTACCACGTCCTGTCTGTCTATTAATAGACCTTTTATTATACTATATTAATTCCTTTCCCTCAGTAGCTAAACAAGGACACTGTGCCAATCATGCTGCATGAATTTGATGACATTTTACATCCTTATTTCTTTATCCAACAACTTGTTATATGCAGTGCACAGATCATTATCTCTACGATCTTATCTCTGGCTGATAGACGTCTATTCAGATTTGTTCTCCCAGATCACTGCTGTGTGATAATTGAAATAGCTCTATCCATTCATGTAAAAAATGTGTCTCGAGCACAATCCAAGAAAGTTTGGGTAGAACTGGGTAGAAAGGTTGATGAAAAACATGTGAAATACTGATAGCTTACTGATTTGTTCATGCCATGTATATAATGTTGCATGAAAGAAATGCAGGGGGCGTGGGTGAAAAATACCAAAAAACTCATGCATTTTCGGTAGGAGCTCTGCATTTCAAGCTTGGAATGTGTACGACAGAACAGACCAAAACAACAGCCTTTTTTCATAATTAAAATCACAGATAGGCCAATAAACAATTGTTTTGAATTCGCTGATATTAAAGGTGACCTATCATACCCCTTTTCCACAAGTTGACACAGTTCCCTGAGGTCTTAATGAAATGTCTGTGACATGTTTTGGTCAAAATACCGCAAGTTTAAAGCCCCACAACTCCCTTCTCACCCTGTCTATAAAGGATGTGCAGTCACGTGACCCGCACGTGTTTACTCCGCCATATTGGACGGCATCAGGATTGTTTACCTTGCGTGAGCGTAATGGATCCAGGGAGTAATCCCCAAGAAAATTCGGAAAATACCCCATCTACATCGCGCGATAACTTGTCTAAGTTTGTTCAGCATCTTGAAGGTGACGTGAGGCAGCGTTACATGGAAAAGTGTTCCAGGTTGGGGATTGCAGATCCGTACAACTTGCCGCAATCCTTGTTCAGGGAAATTCGGAGCTGCGGTGCCGGTGATTTGCCCGATCTGGCCTACCACGACATTTACAATTTTCTTGTTAATCGTGAATCATGTTACACTGGCGAAGCCCTCAAAGCTTACAAGAGCCTGGAAGCTTATAAATATTTTGTTGCGGGATGGGTATCCCAACTATACCTCTGGAAGGTTCCGAAGAAGGATGTCTACTTGATAACCTCACGGGTAAGTGGCATTAAGACGTTTATCATAAAGAGACTATGCAGGACGTTTTATCGTAAGAATGTTCGAAATCTAAACTCGGTTCCAGATATGAGAAGAAAACAGTAAATCAGAAAGCTGCGCACATTTGCGTAGCTTCCGCGAAAACGTGCGCAGCTTTCTGATTTACTGTTTTCTTCTCATACTTCCTGTTTCATGGACTGTAACGGCATTTGCTTATTTAGTAATTTTAATACAGAATTTACTCTGATGAAATTATTCAGACACTCCAACGCCCCCCCTAAAAAAAAAAAATCGGATCTGCACGATTCAGCCGTGAAAAAGGCGCATCCGCCGTTTGCATCCCTGTTTAAACTCATAGGTTAACCTACTTTAACCGGCTAATGAGGCTCGGTGGTCGGTCAAGATTTTTTTTAAGTTTTCGCCATCCCTACTATGGATTGGCCTTTCAAAGGCATATATGAGCCAAAAAGATAAAATATTGTCATAGACTAGGCCAGGGTAGTAGGGCTAGGCATAGCCATTTTAAACGTTAGAGATCAAGCGGACTGACGGCCACAAACACTGTTCTGTCTAGTTTCTAAGTATGCAGTTATCATTCAATCCGAAAATCAATTTAACAGATGTACTAGGAGTATTGAATTAGAAGATTACACCAACCTGATATGAAGTGTTCAGTACAAATTCGGCTGGTAGAACTGGGGTTCCAGTTTTCTCTTCGCACAGTGGACACCCATTTTGCGCGTCTCTCCTCGTCTGTGGGGAATCTATAAAACGACAGGCCCTCCTTTTGGCCCTGTCTATTGGTACAACCAAATGCTGAACAAAATATAACCATTCTCGAAAGATCTACTCCCACACACTTGATAATTAGAACGGGTTCGTCTAAGTTCTATGCGCGGCCATGCCGTCCAAGATGGCAGATAAACAAATATCACGTGACCTCGTGACGTCACGTGCACGCTGTCTATAGACCCTTTTCAGTCATGTGACCTTCGTAAACGCGACCGCCATTTTGGACATGTAGTGGACTTCGGCTCGAATCGGTTTGAATGCGAGGAAGGCGACAAACATAAAAGAAAAAGGAGCGAGATGCAGAAAACTGTATTTGCTAGTTTACTGTAATTATGATCTAGCAGCTATTTACACCGGATCCAGTGTAAATAGCTGCCGGAGCCAACGTCCGAGCTTGCCGGAGCGCGCTCCAGCCGGCTGCGAGCTAGCGCGCTCCGGAACCTCGGACGTTGGCTCCGGCAGCTATTTACACCGGATCCGGTGTAAATAGCTGCCAGATCATAATTACAGTAAACTAGAATGGAATGTTAACAGCAATGTAATGCCTTTTCTGGCTAATTTTATTCGTCTTACCTCCAACAAAGTGGTCACTACACAAGCGTTGGTATGCCGCTATCCATCTTCTCCGTCGGTCAGCATCTACCGGGATCCAATAAAATGATAACCCTTGCCTTGTTTGTTGATGGTTACTACATCCAGGCGCACAACAATATAGTGGCATGATGGAAGTCTTGCTGAAAATAAACACTTTCTTTGCTGCCGTTCCTCAATGTTGGCTGTGGTAAACTACTGGTAGTACATGTCCAAAATGGCGGCCGCGTTTGTCGTGACGTCACGTGAAAAGGGTCCATACAGCCCTGTTCAAAACGATTGATTTGAGGAACGGCCTGTTCCTTTAAATGATAATGAGCCACTGCTCACCCCACCTCCATCATCTGCCAGCCAATCAGGTAGCACTTTCCTCATAACTCTTCATTCATTTACATAGGTAGTTCTCAACCAATGAGTGAGGGGGCGGTGACACCTTTCTGTTTTAGCCAGCATTAACTTTTTCAGCAGTTTATGCTACAGTAGCTCTTCTGTGGGATTTGACCATATGGACTAGTCTTCGTGCCCCATGCAAATCAATGAGCCTTTGACACCCATGACCTTGTCGCCGTTTCACATAGCGTATTCCTCTGAACGTTACTCATGTGGAGCAGTTTCCCTCCCTGGTTCATATCTGTCATTAGCTATTAGGGCATGGTTAAGTACATCTGAGACATGACCTGCACAAAAGCGCAACAGTAGCTTTCGAACAGCCTTAGGACTTTTCATGTGCAACCTAATGATCGTTAGTGCAGAAGTTCAACCACTGAGCTACTGGTGTTCAACATAAAAATATGCAGCAAAACAGGGTTCCCGCGGGTCCTTAAAAAGTCTTAAATACAACTTTCGGTTTTCAAGGCCTAAAAACGTCTTAAATTGTTTGGAATGACTGGAATTTTCGAAAGGGAGGTATTAAATTTAATATTGGACCGAACGAGTGAAATGTCTTCATCCGGTTTGGGGTATTTTTTTAACCGTAATTTTAAAAGTGACCAGCGTACCTTTTGGGGGCAGCATTGGTTCTGTGCGTTCTGTGCATTCCGTAGATCAAGAACTAACATTAGGAGGCTACTGGAGGAAGTGTGGTGTGGTGCGGTGTGGTGGTTGTGAAGAGTGAGAGATGCGCAGGTAGCTTACGGGGGCGCTAGAAAGCGTTGATAATTATGGGAAGATGTCTGTTTAACGACAAGTGGTTGGGGGATGACAAATACCCCCAAAATAAGGAGAAGAATTGTTTGCGATAAAAAGTGCTGGATCGCACAAATGTGTTTAAAGACGGTAACGCAGCGCTGGGGACACGGCGGACTGGGAAACTGGCTTTTCACGGACACGAGGCGCGCGCACGTGTGTGTTAGAGGTCAAGCACTCCGGAGTGAAACGCAGGGGGGGTTCGCACATGCTCACAAGAGTCAGGTGGAAAATGGGGCTTATAGGAAATACTACTAATAATAATGATTAGCATCATTTTTTTACATAATTAACATTGTTAATTGTACTAAGTTTAATATAAATATAAACAACCTTTATTTCAAAACTCAGTTACAAAGAACTCCAGAAAATACAATAATTCTAAATATAGTACAATATGAATAATTTGTACAAAAAGTTTTTTAGTTTTATTACTTATCGTCTACAACAGTGTTTTTAATATAATAAGAATAATATTAACAACCACTAATAATAATAATTAGTAGTAATAGTAATTATTATTGATTATTAATCATTACTACTTATGAATTAGTGATTAATAAGTACTAGGGATTAATAAATGTTATAAAATTAAGTTTTTAATAATTTGTAATAATTTTTAATAAGTAGTAATTGGTAGAATACAAACAAATACTCATGGATTATAGATAATTTTTTTAAAATAGTGAACATTGATATAAAATAACTACTACTACGAATAATAATAAACAATAATACTACTAGTAATACTTGTTGTTAATGTTATTATTATTATCAGTTCAATTGTTATATCAATGTTCACTATTAAAAACAAATTATTATCTATAATCTATGAATAATTGTATCACTACTACTACTACTACTACTACTAATAATAATAATAATAATTACTACTTTTTTAAATAATAATTTTAACTAATCTTATAACTCAATTTTATAGCATTTTAATAATCATTACTTATTATTTATTAGTATAATTTAGTAGTTGATGATAATTACTACTTATTATTAAATTACATTTTGATAATCACTGCTTATTAATTAAGTAGTAATTAATAATACTGAATTATAATTGCTACTCTAATTATTAATTAATATAGCTAATAAGTAGTGATTATTAAAATGTTATAAAATTGAGTTAATTTTTTTTAATTATTAAAAAAGTAGTTATTATTATTATTATTATTATTAGTAGTAGTAGTAATACAAACAATTATTCATGGATTATAGATAATAATTAATGATTATTTTTGAATAATGAACATTGATATAACAATTGCAGTGATAATTAGTTTACAGTTATTACAACACATTGATTAATATTGATAATGGTTATGAAAGGTGACAGTTGTTTTTCTGTGTTTAATGTAACGTTCTGATGATTGTATGACTGCATAAACAGGTTTATGCTGTTACCTGCTATAATGCAGAAGATACTCGAGAACTTCCTCAGCCAGCTGTATACTGTACGACACTCGGACTGATTTTGCTGTCGGACACAAAATCACATATCTTCAAAGATAATCTTTGGGGATTGAAATAATGCCGGCTAAGGTTGTTCAGCTGGTTCTACTTGCCGTTTATTGTTTTTGAAATGATTCATGGTGTTTTGTCCAGTAAACACCAGTCTTCTCCTTGCTGCTACAGTAGTTCTGCAGGCCCAAAACACACGACTTTGCTTCAGCTGTTTGCATGTCTAACAGTTGCCATTGATGCACCCTGTTGTTAACCAATTGTGTGCATTCTTCTTAAAGTTAGTAAAAAAAAACTATTGCAGAAAACAGTTTTAAGTTGTTGTATTTATCATTTTCTTTGCCATGGTACAGTCTTAATTTTTCCATTTAGAGCTCTTGAAAAGGTCTTAAAAGTCTTTAAATTTGTACTTGAAAAATGTGCAGATACCCTGCAAAACAAGATCCAGATGTGATTTAGATACAGAATGAAAACCACAGTAGAAGAATGTGACTCCAATTGACTCATTGGTTTCATGGTAATTGACTCAGCTGATAGATTTTTAAAGCACAAAAATGATTCACATCCTGGTGATGTCTATTGCTTTGTCATGACAGGTTTCTTTATTTGTTGTTTGTTTTGGTGCCGTGACAGGTGCTTTGTCTCCTCCACTCAACCTGAGTGTAGAGTTGCTGGACTTCAAGGCGTTGGCTCACTGGCTTCCTGGACCAAGGAACCCAAAAGGAACCAGATATTCCCTCGAGTTTATAGACATTGAACATTTGTAAGTCCTTTTTAAATTGGGGCAGTGATAAATCAATGGTTATAGTTCTGTTCTCGGTACTAGAAAATTTGGGAATTCAAATCCCAAACATGGGTGGCATGGTGGTGTAGTGGTTAGCACTGTCGCCTCACAGCAAGAAGGTTCTGGGTTTGAGCCCAGTGGCTGACTGGGGCCTTTCTGTGTGGAGTTTGCATGTCCTCCCTGTGTCTTTCCTCCAGGTGCTCTGGTTTTCTCCACAGTCCAAAGACATGCAGGTTAGGCTAATTGGTGGCTCTAGATTGACCGTAGGTGTGAGTGCGAATGGTTGCTTCTCTCTATGTGTCGGCCCTGTGATGATCTGGCAACTTGTCCAGAGTGTACCCCGCCTCTCACCCGTAGTCAGCTGGGATAGGCTCCAACTTGCCCGTTACCCTGCACATGATAAGCGGTTATGGATAATGGATGGATGAATCCCAAACATGCCGGAGAACCACAGTTGTGTGCTAAAAGAAAGCACTTCAAGGAAGAGTCAAGCAAAAAAAAAAAATCTTTTTCCTTACCCAACTGAGAAACTTGGTATCTGAAGTTTGCTTTTTGAATTTGCACTGGGGCTATGACTTTCATGCTCTTCAAACATGGTTAACCTCTTACAAATTTAAGACTAGAACGGCACTCGGTAAAGTAGAGTGCACACCTCTTCTAAGCCACATATTCTCAACATCATAATCAAAATCACTCGAACCTAGGATAATACAAAAGCTGTACACCAAATTGCATCCAAATCCATTCACTGCTTTTTGGGTTACGTTGAGAACAGACAAAAAAAAAAATCCTGGATCCACATGCATATCTAGATCCTGGATCTACATACCGTACAAATCCAGATTTGCATTGAAATTAAATCAATTATTCTTTGGCCCATAGTTCACCTTTCCTCCAAATTTCATCCAAATCCGTTCACTACTTTTTGATCAGAATTTTATGTTCTGAATAGACAAACAAAGCGAGGCAAAAACATAACCTCCTACACAGTTGGCGCAAGTAACAAAAATAGAACTACATTATCTCACGTCTTGATTCTGATGGGTTATTAGGTGTTGATTAATTTTCTATAACAGAAGATCCGACAGCTGCAATTCAAGTCACAGGTTTATTTATTATATTAATGCACTCTTTCTAATGCAATATTGTACACAGGGACTTGTATGGGGGGGTGTTTAAAAAAATCTACAATTGTTGCTCTGGTGAAATTTGCTGTTAGGAGACATATTTTTGGAAGGAGTCTCCAGTGTCAGTTGTAATTTTAAGTTTTCCAGCACAGGACAGAGATAGTTTACATTTTTGTTTTTTGTTTTTTCTTTTCAGGAACATGCCAGGATGCGTATTTTTGGCTTTGTTAACGTCAAGAAACGCATTGTACCACCATTACACCATTTTTGATTAATTCAGCATGCCTCATTGTGCTGTTCTTGACAGATTATGACACAACTAAAGAGCACTGAGTCATAGTCATGAGTAACTGGATGAACAGAAACTAATCTCATCTCATTATCTCTAGCCGCTTTATCCTGTTCTACAGGGTCGCAGGCAAGCTGGAGCCTATCCCAGCTGACTACGGGCGAAAGGCGGGGTACACCCTGGACAAGTCGCCAGGTCATCACAGGGCTGACACATAGACACAGACAACCATTCACACTCACATTCACACCTACGGTCAATTTAGAGTCACCAGTTAACCTAACCTGCATGTCTTTGGACTGTGGGGGAAACCGGAGCACCCGGAGGAAACCCACGCGGACACGGGGAGAACATGCAAACTCCACACAGAAAGGCCCTCGCCGGCCACGGGGATCGAACCCGGACCTTCTTGCTGTGAGGTGACAGCGCTAACCACTACACCACCGTGCCGCCAACAGAAACTAATGAATAATGTTTTTAAAAATCCTCATTGCTGGCTAAATAACTTGGCTGAATAAATCCTCAAGAAAGTAAAGTTTGTTTTTAAAGACCTTTTGGACATATCCTCATATCGCAGCATGCTATCTGAACCATGCTTTAACGATTTCATTGGATTCCTGTTGGGATTTTCCAGGTAACTGTTGAAAAATAAAATTAGAGAAGTCATCAGGAACGAGTAGGAACAGCACATTCCATTAAACTACCAATAAAAAGCACTGGAAACACATTAAAATGCACAAAAGAGCACTGGAAATTCAAATGATTGAAATTCTGTTTTTTTTCCAGTAGGGAAGACAATAGAATTAAAATTAAAATGCAAGCCAGTTCCCACAAAGGTCCATTATCTGATGGAAACCATCAGATATTTTCCTAATGGATGGATAAGTTGGTGTGTTTGTTTCTTTCCAGCACAGTGTCATCCTGGTATCAGGCAGGAGGTTGCACAAACATCACCTCAACACAATGCTATCTGATGATCAACCGGCGAATTCAGAAAGAGTATTTTGTTAGAGTTGTGGCAGAATGGAATGAAGAGAGGTCGGAATGGGCGTGCCTTCCACGTAGCTTCCAGCCATATGAAGACAGTGAGTATGAACACATGCATGCATGTCGTAATCCAGTGCTATATATATATACTATATACAGCCGTCACAGTTGACCTGGCGACTTGTCCAGGGTGTACCCCGCCTCTCGCCCGGAGTCAGCTGGGATAGGCTCCAGCTTGCCTGCGACCCTGTAGAACAGGATAAAGCGGCTAGAGATAATGAGATGAGATGAGATGAGATGAGCCATCACAGTGAAGCATGGTGGTGGAAGCATCGTGTTGCGGGGATGTTTTTCATCAGCATAGACGCTGGAACTGGTCAAGGTTGAGGCCAGGATGGATGGATGGATGTATTTTCCATATTTTGAATGTCCCAAGTTGTTTTCATTATTTTGCAGCAATTCTGAGTGCTCCAAATTTGACCGTGTCTGCCGAACAACATTCCATATCGATTTCTCTCAGCCATCCAGTCCAGGAACTTGCAGAAGTACAGATGAGGTTCTCAGTTGACCTTTTTCAAATGCTCTCTAACAACATGGCAGAGGTAAAACACTATTCACTGACCCTTTTTTTTTTTAACATCAGTAATGTACAGTATGATGCAGTCTGGTGATCCAGATATTCTCAGAGCCACATGCTAGTCATACAGTATATACACCACAGCGTAGCTTAATTTTCAAATCTGATTGGTCAGAAGGTTGCAGTTGATTTTCTGTAACAGCATGGCTATGATCTAGACAGGTTTATACGGTGATGGTGCACTTGTTCTATAGTAACTAACTCAAAGGGACCAATATGGTGGATACTCATGATCTTGATTAGGTCTAACAAAATTAATTATTTAATATTTTTAGTTAACAAACAAAACTATAATTGTTCATTTGTTGTTAACCTCTAGCACTTCAGGTAAAGCTGTTCCTTTGCTTTTTGCATAACATTAAATGTAACTATAAACAGATAAAAAGTATGTTCTTTTAATAATTTTTTTTTTATTCTAAAATGATACAACCCCGATTCCAAAAAAGTTGGGACAAAGTACAAATTGTAAATAAAAACGGAATGCAATAATTTACAAATCTCAAAAACTGATATTGTATTCACAATAGAACATAGACAACATATCAAATGTCGAAAGTGAGACATTTTGAAATTTCATGCCAAATATTGGCTCATTTGAAATTTCATGACAGCAACACATCTCAAAAAAGTTGGGACAGGGGCAATAAGAGGCTGGAAAAGTTAAAGGTACAAAAAAGGAACAGCTGGAGGACCAAATTGCAACTCATTAGGTCAACTGGCAATAGGTCATTAACATGACTGGGTATAAAAAGAGCATCTTGGAGTGGCAGCGGCTCTCAGAAGTAAAGATGGGAAGAGGATCACCAATCCCCCTAATTCTGCGCCGACAAATAATGGAGCAATATCAGAAAGGAGTTCGACAGTGTAAAATTGCAAAGAGTTTGAACATATCATCATCTACAGTGCATAATATCATCAAAAGATTCAGAGAATCTGGAAGAATTTCTGTGCGTAAGGGTCAAGGCCGGAAAACCATACTGGGTGCCCGTGATCTTCAGGCCCTTAGACGGCACTGCATCACATACAGGCATGCTTCTGTATTGGAAATCACAAAATGGGCTCAGGAATATTTCCAGAGAACATTATCTGTGAACACAATTCACCGTGCCATCCGCCGTTGCCAGATAAAACTCTATAGTTCAAAGAAGAAGCCGTATCTAAACATGATCCAGAAGCGCAGACGTCTTCTCTGGGCCAAGGCTCATTTAAAATGGACTGTGGCAAAGTGGAAAACTGTTCTGTGGTCAGACGAATCAAAATTTGAAGTTCTTTATGGAAATCAGGGACGCCGTGTCATTCGGACTAAAGAGGAGAAGGACGACCCAAGTTGTTATCAGCGCTCAGTTCAGAAGCCTGCATCTCTGATGGTATGGGGTTGCATTAGTGCGTGTGGCATGGGCAGCTTACACATCTGGAAAGACACCATCAGTGCTGAAAGGTATATCCAGGTTCTAGAGCAACATATGCTCCCATCAAGACGACGTCTCTTTCAGGGAAGACCTTGCATTTTCCAACATGACAATGCCAAACCACATACTGCATCAATTACAGCATCATGGCTGTGTAGAAGAAGGGTCCGGGTACTGAACTGGCCAGCCTGCAGTCCAGATCTTTCACCCATAGAAAACATTTGGCGCATCATCAAACGGAAGATACGACAAAAAAGACCTAAGACAGTTGAGCAACTAGAATCCTACATTAGACAAGAATGGGTTAACATTCCTATCCCTAAACTTGAGCAACTTGTCTCCTCAGTCCCCAGACGTTTACAGACTGTTGTAAAGAGAAAAGGGGATGTCTCACAGTGGTAAACATGGCCTTGTCCCAACTTTTTTGAGATGTGTTGTTGTCATGAAATTTAAAATCACCTAATTTTTCTCTTTAAATGATACATTTTCTCAGTTTAAACATTTGATATGTCATCTATGTTCTATTCTGAATAAAATATGGAATTTTGAAACTTCCACATCATTGCATTCCGTATTTATTTACAACTTGTACTTTGTCCCAACTTTTTTGGAATCGGGGTTGTACTTTCATGACTCCATTTCTCTGGTGATTTACATTCACACGGACTGGCCACTTTAACAGGAACTTGTTGTTGATTCTAAGACGCCTGTTCTTGGCTGCAGGAGTAGAACCCACTGTGGTGTTCTGCTGCTGCATGCTGAGATGCTTTTCTGCTCACCACGATTGTAAAGAGTGATTATATGAGTTACTATATCCTTCCTGGCAAAAAAGCTCGAACCAATCTGGCCATTTTCCTCTGACCTCTCTTATCAACAAGACGTTTCCACCCACAGAACTGTTGCCCACTCATTTGATGTTTTTTTTGTTTTGCGCACCATTCTGTGTAAACTCTAGAGACTGTTGTGTGTGAAAACCCCAGGAGATCAGCAGTTTCTGAAATACTCAAACCAGTCCATCTGGCTCAAACCGACACCTATGCCACAGTGAAAGAAAGTGACACTTTGAGATCACAATTTTTCCCATTCTGATGTTTGAAGTGAACATTAACTGAAGCTCTTGATTTGTATCTGCGTGATTTTATACATCAAGGGATTGGTTGATTAGATAACTGCATAAAACAGCAGGTGGATGGGTGTTCCTAATAAAGTGGCCAGTGAGTGTACACCATATTTTCGTTAAAAGGTAATATTGAGGTTATTTGAGGATGTAAATGAGTGTTTGGGGAACAGAAATATGATTTTAGTCATCTTTTTGTAAACCTGTGTACATACTATTTTTGTCTTTTCTTTTCCTGTGGAAGCATATTGCAGTGAATATAACTACAAGGTCGTCCCACTTTATGAACCTGCCGTTTGGGAACTACTGCATCAATGCTTCTGCCTTTCTTACAGCGAGGTCCAAAGGCAACACCAATGCCACCATGTGTGTTTTTCTACACCAGGAACACAAAGGTATGAACCACATACAGTACATAGATGAATTGGAGAAGTGTTGAAATAATCGTAGGAGAGTCATGAGCCAGTAATCCTACATGTTAATTTCAGTAAAACTCCCAACTGTAAAATCTAGCAATGATAATATAACAACTTTGCGATTATAGATGGAACAGTATGATAAATTCCCAGTGTGGGGGTTGTTCCAAGCCAGTTTCACCATGTAGAATTTAGAAAGAGGATGATGAAGATTCATATTATGTTCATTAATTTTCTATAACAGCTGCTCTGCCAATAGTTCCAGCTGCAGATCACAGTTTATGACGCAACTAATACAGTGTCTTGTAAAAGTATTCATCCCCCTTGGTGTTTGTCTTGTTTTGTTGCATTACAAGCTGGAATTAAAATGGATTTTATGGGGGTTAGCACCATTTGATTTACACAACATGCCTACCACTTTAAAGGTGAAAATTGTGGTTTTATTGTGACACAAACAATAATTAAGATGAAAAAACAGAAATCTGGAGCGTGCATAGGTATTCACCCCCCAAAGTCGTTTGTAGAGCCACCTTTTGCTGCAGTTATAGCTGCAAGTCTCTTGGCGTATGTCTCTATTAGCTTAGCACATCTAGCCACTGGGATTTTTTTCTCATTCCTCAAGCCAAAACTGTTCCAACTCTCAAGTTAGATGGGTTGTGTTGGTGTACAGCAGTCTTCAAGTTATGCCACACATTCTCAATTGGATTGAGGTCTGGGCTTTGATTAGGCTATTCCAAGACCTTTAAATGTTTCCCTTTAAACCACTCCAGTGTAGCTTTAGCAGTATGTTTAGGGTCATTGTCCTGCTGGAACATGAACCTGCGTCCCAGTCTCAAACCTCTGGCTGACTTAAACAGGTTTTCCTCCAGAATTGCCCTGTATTTAGTGCCATCCATCTTTCCTTCAGTCCTGACCAGCTTTCCTGTCCCTACAGATGAAAGACATCCCCACAGCATGATGCTGCCACCACCATGCTTCACTGTAAGAATGGTGTTCTCAGGGTGTTGGGTTTGCGGCACACATGGCATTTCCCATGATGGCCAAAAAGATCAATTTTAGTCTCATTTGCCCAGAGAATCTTCTTCCATGCATTTGGAGAGTCTGCCATATGCTGTTGGGCAAACTCCAAACATGTTTTCTTAAGCAATGACTTATTTTCTGGCCACTCTTCCATAAAGCCACACTTTGTGGAGTGTATGGCTTAAAGTGGTCCTATGCACAGATACTCCCATCTCCACTGTGGATCTTTGCAGCTCCTTCAGTGTTCTCTTTGGTGTCTTTGTTACATCTCTGATTAATGCCCTCCTTACCCGGTCTGTGAGTTTTGGTGGGCGGCCTTCTCTTGTCAGGTTTGTAGTGGTGCCATATTCTTTCCATTTTGTTATAATGGATTTAATGGCGCTCCGTGGGATAGTCAAAGTTTGGGATATTTTTTATAACCCAACCCTGATCCATACTTCTCCACAACTTTGTCTCTGACCTGTTTGGAGGCTCCTTGGTTTTCATGTTGCTTGCTTAGTAGTGTTGCAGAGTCAGGGTCCTTCCAGAACAGGTTGATTTATACAGACATCATGTGACTGATCATGTGACACTGATTGCACACAGGTGGATCTTAATCAACTAATTATGCGACTTATGAAGTGAATTGGTTGGACCAGCTCTTATTTAGGGGTTTCATACAAAAGTGGGTGAATACCTATGCTTACTCCAGATTTCTGGGGTTGTTTTTTTTTTCATCTTAATTATTGTTTGTGTCACAATAAAACCACAATTTTCACCTTTAAAGTGGTAGGCATGTGTAAATTCAATGATGCAAACCCTCCAAAAATCCATTTTAATTCTATCTTGTAATGTGACAAAACAGGACAAACACCAAGGGGGATGAATACTTTTGCAAGACACTGTATAGATGATGTTTTTTAATGGCTAAAAAAAGTTAGGATTGGGAAATGGTCGAATGAATAACAGGAGCAAACTTTGCAGACATTAAACATAACCACAAATGGATTCCAGAAATTCCAGTCATTCTTTAATAAGTATATTTTCATATGAATGAGCTGTATAACTGGACATTCAGGACATGTTGTTATTGGAAAGCAATCTACTTTAGGCTGCATTGTGTAATGTTGTTGTTGAACCAGACTCCAGGAAGTGTTTTATTCTTTATGTAGAGTCTATCAAAGTCCTTAAAAGGTATGTTATAAATAAATCAACAAAAGCAAATAGATGGGTTGCAGTTAAACACAGAGTTGCTTTCTTATGTCTTTTCTTAATCATCTTGTACTTCTCTCTTCTCTACAGAAGGAAAAGTATGGGTGGTAATTATGGGTGTCCTTCTACTGCTGTCCATTCCTGCTGTGATTGGTTTGATTTTTATTTACTACTACGTGAAGCCATTTAAGAATAGCTACAAGCCCAGTGCTCTGGTATGTTCGCTCAAAGACAGATCTTTTAGTTCAATCAT
This sequence comes from Neoarius graeffei, assembly GCF_027579695.1. Classification (NCBI taxonomy): domain Eukaryota; kingdom Metazoa; phylum Chordata; class Actinopteri; order Siluriformes; family Ariidae; genus Neoarius; species Neoarius graeffei. The sequence continues at coordinate 44,216,624 of NC_083596.1, forward strand.
ACATAAGTGTCAAGCACCTCTGTGAATATAAAAGATCCCTGATCCAGACTACGGTATAACCTGTTCTGTCTTGTGTCCTACAGCATATTCAAGAAGGAACTGGAATGGTCTGGACACTGAACTTTGAGAACGTCCCTACCCTTCTGAATCCACTGATGTTCACAGATGACTGTGAGGCGAGATCAGATGAGAACTTATCTCAAGGCTATTATGGAAGAGTGGTTTGGCATGTATCTGATGATGTGATCGAGTCTAGTAACTCTTCCGGAATCATGGATGAAGCAGATCAGGATGTGCCTCCAGTCTGGGATTTGTATAGCACAGCTGCGAAGATGGAGGACACTGACGAATGTCCAACACAGACGGAACGTCATGATTGTGGCTTGACACAAAGAAGCTTGTTCTCAGGTTTAAGTTTACCAAGTGGCCAAAACACGGAGATTGAAGATACTTTAGACTTGGACCTAGGCATGTTCGATGAAAACTCCTGGTCCTTTTATGCTTGTTCAGAGCAAAAAGACTCATCTGAAGGAGAAACCGACAGTCTGTGTTCTGAATTCATTTTCAAAAGCAACTATGAGCCCAGACCTGACCCATGCTGGAGGATCAATTTGGGTCACAACGTTAAACAATGAAGTATAATATTCAACTCAAACATGGTGCTTTTTTTTTTTTTTGCTCATAGTCAAGGTGTGGATGAACAGAACATTTTGACAACCAACACAGGTGCAAAACAATTCAAATTTGACAGTCTGTCAGTCACTTTTGATTGACTGAGCTTTTAATGAGTTATATACAGAAGTAACTTGGCTACAGGCGTGGTGTTAATGAGTGTAATAAATTACGCTCATCATAACAGTACGTATTTCATGCACGCGGAAGTAATTTCAGGCCAATATACCACTTTTAACTCGAGGCTAGTCAACAGGTTTACAGTTCTCATCATGGCCTAAATGTTTTAGTGCTTTTCTCACACTAAACACACCCAAATCAACTCAGGAAAAACTAAGGAAGTTAATTTGCTGATTAGGAAAAAACACTAAAGTCCAGGACAAGTGTTGTTTCTTGACCAGGATTTGGTACATGGCTAGAATTACGTAAATGTATCTTACGTTTTTATATGATGTATTTTAGGACTTTTTCATATACAAAAAATTTGGGAGTGTGAACGTATGTACAAAAGCTACATGAGTAATAGCTCCTTGTTGTGGAGCATTTTGAGCCTGATAAACGTGAGTGAGAGTGAATTCCAAAAGCATATCCACGAGGTGCTAAATGTTTATAATGGAGTGTGTGTGTGTGTAGGGAGAAAAAAAAATCTTAAAATGCTATTTTTTTTTTGTTTGATGTAACACAGTGCTATGAAGTGTCAATGATTTTAATCAGCTACTACCTCTGTTTGAAATGTTTCTGCTGTGATGTGTGAAGCATGAGAAAAAAACCAAAAAAACCTCAGACAGACATGAAAGACTTTTAATCAACATTTTCATAATAAATGTGTCATTTTGAAGGAAATAAATATGCATGAGTGCCATGCTAGTGTAAACAGTTTCGTCTGCTTCATATTATTTATGTCAGTAAAGTGACTCGTCTTCTTCCATGCGGCAGTTCATGACCTCGTCCTGTTGTGGGGTTTTTCAGTCATTTTTTTTTATTCCCAACAAAGCAAAGAAGTTCTTCTTCCCCTCCTCTCTTGGTAAACGGAAAGACCTGCTTGTGCGAACGTTTCTTTGCAGAGATGATGCCATCTTCTCCTTCTCTTGCTCCTTCTCCCTTTCTTGTACCTGTTGCTGGACCTGCTGGGAAATCACCAAACGCATGTCTTCCTGGAGGTGTGAGAAAAAGACAAGATAAGATAGCAATGCTGTGAATGACTCTCAGAATGAGATCAGTTTCAGCAAACAACTGATCGTATCTCCTCATCCATGGGTGCCTGTCTTGTACAAGACAATGTTGATGGCTGGACAATTCATGATAGATGCTGATGTTGAGTGAATGAATTTGAAAATCAGTCAACAGCCATTAAGTCTATTAAAAAAAAAAAAATTATGCTGGAGTTTAGGGTTAAAGACACGACATCTCTTCCACCAGCTAAACTGTGAGCGATTCTAGTCAGTCAATGCGTAGCCAAGTTAGTTTGCACCGACTTTTTTTCCTTCGTGGGAACATGTGGACTGTTGTGTCCGATCAATCCAGTGGCACTAGTCCAATCTGGTTATGAAAGCATGAACTAAAAAGGACTTGAGAGTCATCTTAACCAGCCAATTTTTCTCGCTAAATAATGTAGCGTTTGAATATTGCCCTTGTATGAAGATACCAAGATAAACAAAAAAAAAAAAAAAATTTTATTTTTATATATATATATATATATATATATATATATATATATATATATATATATTCTAACATGGGCGGCACGGTGGTGTAGTGGTTAGCACTGTCGCCTCACAGCAAGAAGGTCCTAGGTTCGAGCCCCGGGGCCGGCGAGGGCCTTTCTGTGTGGAGTTTGCATGTTCTCCCCGTGTCCGCGTGGGTTTCCTCCGGGTGCTCCGGTTTCCCCCACAGTCCAAAGACATGCAGGTTAGGTTAACTGGTGACTCTAAATTGACCGTAGGTGTGAATGTGAGTGTGAATGGTTGTCTGTGTCTATGTGTCAGCCCTGTGATGACCTGGCGACTTGTCCAGGGTGTACCCCGCCTTTCGCCCGTAGTCAGCTGGGATAGGCTCCAGCTTGCCTGCGACCCTGTAGAAGGATAAAGCGGCTAGAGATAATGAGATGAGATGAGATATTCTAACATACCACATAACATGTTCTAACATAACATTTCCACAAAGCTCCATCTACTGTCTAAATGTGGCATTGGAGAAGGAAACCATTCATGCACCTGCCATGATTCGACTTCCTGAGAGAGCGCCACCTTGTGTCTGATGGTGTTCAGAAGCTGCTGGTTGAGCGAGTCCCGTTCCTGTCGGGCCAACGCGAGCTCTTCCTCCAAAGCACTGTGTTGACAACAGTAACAGCATGAAACCACTGTGTTGCCCAATACAGTCAGGTAACATCCAAAACTACGCTTGTGTCAGTACAAACAGTGTCATCTTAAAATCACAGCTGTTTAAAAACTACACATAGCAAGTCTGGTTTTGCAATTTACACATCAGAGCACCTGAATGGAAATACTAGACATTCCTAAAACCTTTGAAAGCTAAAGTTATGTTTTGCTGAGAAGAACAAATGAGAAAAAAAAAAAAAGTGTCGCAGTCTGGGACCGTTTGGCTGATGTCGTCATCTTTTTGCTATTCTTCTCTAATAACTGACAGAAAGACAGCGATTTCCAAAATATTATTATGATTGGAAACAGGCAAAATTTTCCAAGACAATCTTTTACCTGTATGGTGGTTTGCTGGGATCACTGCCGAACAGCTTCAGTTCCCCTCTTAGAGCAGTTAATTCATCCTGGCTGGACTCCAGCTATGAAAATGCATATAGCAAAAAGATGTAGAGTTGAGGTGATGCATTTCAAAAACAGGAATCTGACTGAGCACAGACAGTTAAAACATGGAAAACTTTATCCATCATATTTGTAAAAACGATAGTTTTACCAAGGCTACTATGATTAAAGAGCATCTCTGCGGACGTTAATAGAACACAGATTTATGCCAGATTGAATGATTCCACACAAGGGTGGAAAAATTACTGCGAAATAATACTTGAGTGAAAAGTATAAATAATGGACTAAAATGAAAATGTGGAAGCATCCAGCCAAAAATGTACTCAGACATACATGACTACAGTAGGACGTGTGTTAATGTAGTGAAGCCATGCCTTTAGTGAAGACTGCCTTTCAGATTTTTCAAGTTTAGATCATTAAAAATAAATAAAACTTGGAATGCTGCATGAAAACATCCTGGAGTCACTGGTGCATCAACATGGGATATGCCATTAGACCGGATTTCCTTATGTGAACGGAATTTAACTATTCCTACCAAATAATTAACTAGAGATCATCTACCAAGTATGACTTTTACTATATACACAATAAGGGCCAAATCAAGGTGGACACGAACAGTTTAATGGATGCCCACTGGTCTGTTGGTGCTCAACGGAATGCAGGGGTTTTTTTTTTTTTGGGTAGTGGACCAACCTCTTTCTTTAGCCTTTCAATCTCCTCCTGTTTCTCCTGCAGGATAGCAGAATGGGCCAAGATGCTTTCTTTGGCCTGTGGAACCAAATAACGACATTTCAATAGGTTTTCACAGTTGAGTTTGGAAACCATTCCATTCACAGAGCAGATATAAGTACAGTATATACACTGCAGCTCAGAAACTGAGGGGCTGGAATCCAACAGGACTGAATCTCACAACCTTCCAGTCACTAGCATGGATCGTTCATCTTCACTGCTGAGCTGTCACTGATAATACACATTTCCATAAATTATAAACTAGCAAGCCACACCCTATAGGTAGAGACAGGCATACTTAAAGAAACAGAAGACCACTAGCCATTTCCACGAAGGAGACCACAGTCTCAGCTCACATTCTCTTAGCCATATTAATACTCAAAAGTGAAGTATTCCGTTAAACAAACCTGCTAAAACCTTTGAGAATGGACAGGTTACATGACTGTCAGCAGTAAACACACTATTAGTGGCTTGCATAAGTATTCACACCTTTGCTGCGGATCAGAACTCTGATGGATAATTTAAGGGTTTCACAGCAATAGAGGTAAATACTTATGCAATCACAAATTGTACTTTCTTATTTGGGAATAATTTTGCAAGTTATACTGATTCCACCCAGACAATGTGTGTGTCAATTCATCACAAAAAGGTTAACACATGACAAACTATGACTCCAACCAAAATGTGGAGTTCAAGAAGTGTTAACAGGGAAAAACAAGAATTTAGTGAGAAATAAGTGAAGGAAAAAAAATAAAATAATTCTCTCTCTCCAACAAGCGTATGAGTGTTCCATATGGACAATGACTATACATACTGTCCTGGGGAAGTACTACATACTCTCCTAGTGAAGCAGTGGTCTAAAGGGCAGGGGAGCAGCATTGGGGCCAAAAGGTCACCAGTTTGATTCCCTGGACCAGCAGGGATGGCTGAAGTGCCCGCAAGGCATCTAACCCCTAACTGCTCCCCAGGCTGCTCTGGGTATGTTACTCTGGATTACATAATTTAGCAGATGCTGTTATGTCCCTTTTTTTTTTTTTGGTCAAAACACTTCTCATTCTCATCTCATTATCTCTAGCCGCTTTATCCTTCTACAGGGTTGCAGGCAAGCTGGAGCCTATCCCAGCTGACTACGGGCGAAAGGCGGGGTACACCCTGGACAAGTCGCCAGGTCATCACAGGGCTGACACATAGACACAGACAACCATTCACACTCACATTCACACCTACGCTCAATTTAGAGTCACCAGTTAACCTAACCTGCATGTCTTTGGACTGTGGGGGAAACCGGAGCACCCGGAGGAAACCCACGCAGACACAGGGAGAACATGCAAACTCCACACAGAAAGGCCCTCGCCGGCCACGGGGATCGAACCCAGGACCTTCTTGCTGTGAGGCGACAGCACTAACCACTACACCACCGTGCCGCCCGGTCAAAACACTTATTTAAAAAAAAAAAAAATCATAACTCAAGCTCCATCGTCAACAAAACTCTATTTCTAGAGCTTAAGTTGCAAGCGTACAAGTTCTATTTTACAACTAATTACACCAAACTAATCATTTTTGTCCCAATCAAAGAAAAAAAAAATTAATTGAAAACTTTAAGTTTGCCTTTATAAGTTTTTTCCACTGGGGCCATGACCGTTTATATAGAACAACATTTTCATTTGCTTCTATAAATTACCAATACTCCCAGTAGAGCAAAGAACAATTGGCAAACTACAAACCAAAACAAACAAAACAGGGAGAGAAAAAAAAATTTACCACTTCAAATATTGACAGAAATAGTGAATCATTATTAATGCCAGCAGCTATTAGCCTTCCTTAAGTCAGTGATTGTGCCCTGACTCATGATGCATTCCAAGGCTTTCCGTTTTCTTTGCTACTTCCTGTGCATTTTTAAGTTTGTCATGATCTTTTGAACCTTTCTGTGAAGCAATGCTTATTTAACCTTTATGTTAGGGGTCTCCAATGTCAGTGTTTTGTAACATTCAGGTTAAGCGTTTTGAGGTTTCTCTGTAACAAGGTGCATTTTTTCCCCGTCTTATTACTATCAAGTGAAGGAACGACCTACTCCAAGAATTAGGAGTATTAAACTGTTCTGTTTGCATCTTGTTTTTTTACTCCATGCTACCTGAGACTGTTGCAGTTCATTCTGGAGGGACAAGGGGAAGCACGTGATCTCCTCAAGACTGGCTTCTTCTCCTAAAGCCTGGACTCTCTGCTGGAGGCTCCGGTTCATGGTGCGCAACTGGAATGCCTCACTCTGGTGCTGCTCGAGCTGTGGAAAAGCCATTACTTCGCAGGTGAATGGTAGTAGTGAACGCAATATCCAAAGAAGTACTGTTTAAAAATGACACACTGTTCAGAAAAGCCAGCAAACCTGGACTCGGTCCCTCCTGCCTCAAACGTCAACATAGCAAAAACAATGTTATAGTTTGCTTTAGGCAGCTGGGCCATAGAAGGTTCACGCTGCACGCTGCATGCTACACGCTACACGTTCACGTGAAGAACCGGACCCTGGGCCATTAAACTTCATGCTTGGATGTTCACGTGTTGCGTCTGTTCTACTTTGACCGAGTAACCAACAATATGGACTCTTCGGATGACGACGATTGCCTCATTCTGCTTTTACTGAGACAGAGGAAGAGAAAAAGGAACAGAATTTGGAGCCGAGAACACTTCCTTCTGAGAGAAACCCGTGGTGAATTTCACCGAACATTCTATAATCTGCTTGACAATCCCGATGAAGAACTATTTTTCAATTATACCATTCAATTATATTTTTTCTGAAGTTTTCCCCTGAAAGCATAGAGTTATCTCCCTAGACCCGTTCTGATTGGCTGGCGCGGCGGTGACCGCATGCATTGACTGGAATTTCCATCTTCACGCCTAGAAAAAAAAAGTGTGCATGT